>NW_021604626.1:5113660-5129757 GCF_004785775.1 Grammomys surdaster
ATACACATACCACACACACATGCACATACACATACACACACCACATATACACACCACATAGATACACACCACATACATACACATATACACACATATACCACACAAACATACACAAATACATACACACACACCACATATACACAGACCACACACATATACACGCATACATACACACCACACACATACCACATACATACATACATACGTACCACACAAACATACACAAATACATACATATACATATACATATACATATACATATACATATACATATACACATACACCACATACATACAGACACACCATATATACACACACCACACACATACATACACATTCATATACATACATACATATCCACATACACAAACCACACAGACACATACATATATACATACATACATACATACACACCCCCCACATACATACACACACACACATACACACAATGTACATGTACACATAAACACACATGCACACACGGGTAGAATGTAGGGAACTGCCTATGTAGGGAATCCAGTAGGCTGAGTAGCAGGAGTCTCTGAATAGCCTTGTGCCTTTACCACAGAGCAGATAGGATGCCCTTTTCCCTACTGAGGACAACGCACACCTGGGCAGCTCTGCTGCTCCCCACAGTTAGCATGCGAGTTCTGTTCCTTAGCCTGGGATGAGGAAACAGGAAATTGTCCCCCTTCTGAGAATGTCTCTTCATCTTCCTGGGTGTTCCTTACAGTTGCTGTGAAGACATTGAGCAACACAGTTCCCACAGTACTCAGAGGGTCTAAATTCCTTGAATTTTGTCCCGTGTGATGTCTTCTTGTCGGGCCTGGCCAGGGCATGCTTCTGGAAGGCTCTCTTTTCTTGCTTCTGTCAGCACAGTTGGTGTCACTTTCTGCCGTGTGTCCTGTAAACCTCAGGGTCTGGGCCAAGTGTGGGGAAAGGACAAATGAGGGACCATGGAGAGGGATGTGGGACAAACTCCTGACTTTCTTCCTTCCTGTAGACTGGAAATTCAGGAAGGCCATGCCTGCTTCCCCTCAGGCCTGAGGTGTGGTTACTGTCTCTTTGTTGTTGGCTTTGTCTAGGCTTTCTCTGTCCTACCAACCCCTGCTCTGGTGTCCAAGCTTTGGGACAGCACCAAGATGTTCCAGGAGTAGTCCTGGGCTAAAACAGAGAACCTGTCAGAAAGTATCTGCCCAGCGATGTACAGGTCCACGTACATGTTTGAGTATGCATATGGGGGAGCAGGGGACAATGGGGGAAGAGGGAGAGGATGGAGAGGGGAAGAGAGAGCACTCTGTATTGGCTCTGCCCCTTTAGGAGCCCATCCTCAATGGCCCCTTTCTCCTTCTCTCATCTCACAGATGGCCTTGTGAATGTAAGTCTCACCGATGGTACAGGGCTCCGGTC
This sequence comes from Grammomys surdaster, assembly GCF_004785775.1. Taxonomy (NCBI): domain Eukaryota; kingdom Metazoa; phylum Chordata; class Mammalia; order Rodentia; family Muridae; genus Grammomys; species Grammomys surdaster. The sequence goes on from NW_021604626.1 coordinate 5,115,071, forward strand.
TGAGATCTTCCACCCGTCAGTAAGATCCCAACTCCTTGCCAGAGTCCAGAGGCCCTGCCCGGGTCTCCCACACCTGACCTTGCTGGGTTGCAGCACAGGGGGGCTTTAGCACTTCAGTGTGTTCTGTGCACACAAACCTGGTCAGCACCTTGTAAGGTGGAGACCCTGTCAGGGTCTGTGAAGAGGTGATGCTGTCTGTGGGTCTGGCCCAATGGAACTGGGTTTCTTATGAGAGAAGATGAGGGCATACACACACACACACACACACACACACACACACACACACACACACACAGGGCCCACCTTGTTAGGAGATGGGAAAGACAGCATTTGCAAGCACAGGGAAAGGGGGAGAGCCCTCAGGAGGTGCCAGGCTTATGACTTTTCCCTCTGACACTCCATGTCAGTCTCCACAGCAAAGGCGTGAACATCATCTGTGGCTTTAGATGACTAAAGTCTGGAACTGAGACGGATGCCATCCTCAGGGCCTGCCCCTGTTCATCCTGCTTACCCAACTCCCAGACAGCTCAAGCCAGGCTGCCTCTTGTAAGAATTCTGTAATGAACTCTGGATTGAGCCAAGGATTTCTTTCTTCCATGGATATTCGTGTGTCTGGTGGGTGGTGCTCTCCGGGCAGACAGCAATCATGTGTAGCCTTGTGTCTGCACTCTGCCTGGCCATGATACCATAGAGAGCTTAGGTGTCTCATGGCACCAGGTCCAGGACCCAGCAACAGACAATGGCCCTGGTGGGTGACACCTGAGTCCCCATTCCTTACACAGTGAGCCTGAGGTCCATCCTTTCCACTCACACTTATAGATAAAGACCCATACCTGGCAGGATGGGGCAGGGTGGGGAGACATAAAATTTTTTCCATTCTCTTCTCCCACCTAAGTATTGCCCAGTAGCTGTACCCCCAATCCCTAGGGAGCCAGAGAGGCCAGAGTTCACCTTGCCTGTCCTAGCTGCCTAACCTCGATTTTTTGAGCTCGCTGGTGTTCTCAGTCCTCAGGTCTACCCGACACTCCTAGATTTTGGAGCCCAGTGGTTGACAACAGAAGTCAGGCACAAATATATATATATGTGTATATATATATATATATATATATATATGTATATATGTATATGTATACACACATATATGTATATGTATATATATACATATACATATATATATATACATACATATGTATATATGGACAGGGTTTCTCTGTGTAGCTCAGGCTGTCCTGGAACTCACTCTATAAACCAGGCTGGCCTCAAACTCAGAAATCCACCTGCTTCTGCCTCCCAAGTGCTGGGATTAAAGGCACCACTGCCCGGCTCAGATATTTGAATTGAAAACATATTACATCACCTTTGTTGTTTGCAAAAGCTGATCTTAAAGGGAGCGATATTTCCATAATATTTGTATCAGCCAGTGTTTGCTGCTGGGCACACAGGATGTGGGTGCCTTCCAGCGGCGGGTAGCTTCACTGAGCATAAGATCTGTCCTACACATTGTTCAGTGGAACTGAGACGTGGTCATCCCTACCCAGGTGATGTCTGTGGTCTTAGGAGCTCGAGGACCAGAGCACAGATTGCTGTGGAGGTGGCAGGGGAGGCAGCATTGTGGGGAGGGAGAAGAGAACACAGAGCCCAGGGCTTAGAAAAGGAAGTTCTCTCTGGAGGTTGCTGGGAGTCACTGAAGGCTTTTAGGTAGAAAGCAACCTGGAAACATTGATTTGCGGGGGTGGTTCTCCCAGGCACGAGCTTTGATTGAAATAAAAAACAGTGTCACTTGTGCCAAAGTTCCACGTCACCAAACAGAACATGAGCTGTGGTCAGACCTTCCAAGAAAACAACAGAAATGAGGAACGGCAGCCAAGTTTCCCGTGCAGGCCAGTTCCAGTTGGCAAGATGCCGAAGTCGCCCCCCCACCCCATGCTTCAGGGGAGAAGGTAACCTAAAGAAACCCGATGCCGACTGCTGTGTCCTGTTGCTCTGCCTCCCAGTCTGCACCTTAGAAGGAATGCATTCTGAAATGACTGCTCGGCTTCTTGTTCTTTGTTTTGCTTTTTTTTTCTTTCTTTTTCTGTAGCTCATTCTTGCTGGGGCATGGTGGTGCACGCCTGTAACCTCAGCCCCCTGTAGACGGAGGCAGCATTCCTTGGTTACATAAGGTAACCAGTCATCTCGAACTATTTGAGAACCCGTGTTAAAAATTCAAAGTATTATTTTACTAATTTAAAAACAAAACCAAACCCTGGCCTCCTGCACGCAACCACCAGAATCTCCTTCTTTGTAGCATGGGCCCTCGTTCTATCCTAAGACTTACCCAGTCTACCCTTCCGTGGAAATTTTGGTTCCAACAACGGCCAGTTGTTACCTGGCCCTAACTCTAACTCTCCTAACCCTCAGACCCTCCCACTAGGCCTCTGCCTGCCACTCACAGGCTCCATGTTGCAGACAAGGGAAGCAGAGGCTTCCTCTGCCCCTGATGCGTTGCTGCCTTTGCCCCAACCCCGCAAGCAAAGCCTGCAGAAGATGGCTGCCAACGAGCCTCATTGCGAACAGAATGGCTGTGAAGGAGAGAGGACGAGAAAACATGTTTGAAGGCAAAGAATATTATTCAAGGCAGTAAGAATATGCAGAAGGACAAAGAAAATCAGAGGAGCTCCTATTATTGCCAGTACACCCTTCCATAGGCCACACTCTTCCATAGGCCACACCCTCCACAGGCCACACCCTCCACAGGCCACACCCTCCACAGGCCACACCCTCCACAGGCCAACTCTCCCACAGACCACACCTTCCCACAGGCCTCACCCTCCCATAGGCCACACCTCTTAGAGGACACAGCAGTGCTGAGCTAAGGTGTTCAGCAAGGCTGAGCACTCTTCAGCACTGGTACACAAAAGCTGATGTTAGGCACGTGTGGTGTCAAGTGGAATTTTTAACTCTTAGAAGAAAGACCAGAGAGTTCTAGCCATTAAGGAGTAAGCAATAGCCACAAATATTGTTTAGATTTGTGAATATGGTATGCTTTCCTATTACTTAGGTTTTTTAAAAAAACTTTTTTTGTTAGTGTTCTTTAGTTCTCTGCGTATTGAGTTCTCTGAGTTTTGTACATCTTGGGCCCCAAACCATAGCAGGGTGAGCTGAAGAGTAGGATATGGATCCAAACATGCAGCAGAAAGCACTAAACCTTTGCCTGTAGGCATGATGTTACTGTGCCCTCTGTAAAGATTATCCTTGTATTATTCAAATGCTGATTTCTACGCCCCCCCCATATCTGGTTGCAATCCTCATTCTAAGAATTTCTTGTCTCAATGTTGTATAAACATTGCTCCCCAATTATTCTATGAATGGTCAATAAAGCTAGCTGATGCCCTGAGCAGGGGAGAGAATAGGGCTGGACTTCCTTTCATCCAGAGGAGGGGGGATAAGAAAGGGAGAAGGAGGTGGGAATTTGCCACCAGGAAAGAGTCCAGGAGACACCATGGGAAAACACCCAGAGCAGAGAAAGCCATTAAATGCAAGTATCTCAGGGATTTTGGCTGGGAGGTAGCTAGACTAGATTAGAAGATTAAAATAGAGTAATACTTTTCAGTTGTTGTGCCCGTAAAGCTTGTTAAATAAATATAATAGTCCAGTCTCAATTGTTTGGGAACTAGCTGGGTAAAAAAAAAAAACCCACAAAACCCTTATTAAAAAGCCATTAACATCTGCTTTCAGAGGGTGGAGGCGACCTTCCTGGTCCAGCTGTGGAAAGAATGACAGTCATCTTAAGATTCAAAACCTTTCTGGAGACCCATAGCAGGTGGATGCTAGCTAGCTCTAGCTGTGGAAGGGGAACCATCAAGATTAGGCCACACCTCACAGGATGCACTGCAAGGTTATTCACATTGGAAGTTATCAAAGGGGATAAATGGCAAAATTGTCTGGACAGAAGCAAAGTGTTTTTATAAAATATTCTTAAGTATTTTAAGAGGAACCCAAGCTAGAGTTGAAATGGAACTTTATCTTACTGAAACTGTAGTAGGGGTGGAGAGATGACTCAAGCTGCTGAGAGTGCTTTCTGCTCTTCCAGGGGATCTGAGTTTGGTTCCCAGTACCCATGTCAGGTGGCTCACAACTGCCTGTAACTCCAGGGGGTCTGATGCCCATATCTGGTCTCCACAGGCATCTCCACTGACATCACACACACATGCACATGCACACACACACACACACAGAGAGAGAGAGAGAGAGGGGGAGAGAGAGAGAGAGAGAGAGAGAGAGAGAGAGAGAGAGAGAGCTTCTCTTTAAAAATACAGTAAACCATTTATTAAGTGGTAAAAGTGATTTCTCTCGGAAGTTGAGAATGAGACAGATCTGTTCAAAAGCCCTAGCCAGTGAAACAAATCATCTAAAAAATATAGAAATGTTTAAGAGTTACTTAGGGATCAATAAACCACCATAATTCCCAAATTCACCCCCCCCAAAACACACACACACACACACACACACTCCACATGAATCTATCCATGGTCAGCTATGGGAATTAATTCATTGAATTACCAAGGCTTCCAGGTTCTCAGTTAAGATACAAAAGACAGTGTTGTCCATGCAGCAGATTCCGTGAAGCTCTCTTCCATGATTTGAGGGTGGGTGCCCTGGGTCTCCCATATCCCTTTTCTGGAAAGTGAAGAAAGAGCTGTGGATTGTAGCTCTTATGGAAATGTGCTGGACCAAGGACCAATGTTTCCCTCTAGGGCCGTTGGATGAAACAGACTGAACTATCTCAGGCTTTGAGAAGTCCAGGTGATGAGAGATGTTTCACCCTTTCTAGAGAATCCAAATCCCAGTCTCAATGGGAGACTGCTATGGACCTGCAGGAACAGGATCTCACTGTGTAGCCCTGGCTGGCTTGGGACTTTCTATGTAGACTAGGCTGGCCTCAAATTCACAAAGATCGGCTTGTCTCTGCTTCTGTGGTGATCAGATTAATAGCATTTAATCACCGTAGTCAGCCTTTAATGGATAACTTTAGATTTCATACTGATGAAGTTATTGTAAAGTATGCATTTTTAAAGAACTACATTAAGGGGAATAGAATAAAATAAAAACCCACTGAAGCTACTAACTCTGACAATTATTAAAAGTATAAAAATATATCTATTTAATGATTCAGTTGTAAAGTAGAATGGGTATTAGTTATTTGCTGGGAAGACTGGCTTTACTGGATTCTGACACAGAGGGAGATATAAAAATCTTCCCAATTGCAAGCTACAAATTCACTGTTTCTGAGCACAGAGGAAGGCGAATCTTGGGAGAGCTCACAGAAGGTCTTTGTTTTGGCTGTGATGCTACATATTCCTGCGTGCGTACGTGCGTGCGTGCGTGCGTGCATCTGTGCGTGGGACTGGAGGCCAGACTGCTGTAGTTCCTTCTCACTCTCCATCTTTCTCTGTTACTGCACTCCCGCCTCTCCCGCCCTGGTCTGTCTTTCTGTCTTTCTTTGAGACAGGCCCTTTTGACCCTGAAGGTCTTTCACTCAGCTAGGATGGCTGGCCAATGAGTTTAATGAATCCTCTTGCCTCCGTGTCTTATCCCCTGTCCCAGCAATGGGGTTAAAGCATGTGCCGCCACACCTGGCTTTTAAACATGGGTTCCAGGGACCTGAATTCAGGTCTCCGAGCTTGCATAAGGCCACTGCCTGAGCCCTCACCTCAATCCATACATTCAGTTTCAGTGAACGACCCGGGCGTTGTTGCCTGTGATAGTCTGTGAATGGTACTCGAGGAATCCGCCACCTGCCGGAAGGAATCCCGGAGCTGTGGAAATGGCGTTCCTCGTCCCCGGGGGAATTGACTATGTCTTCTTTCCTCTTCTCTCTGTCACAGGTCATACCACGCTTTACACATACTAATTTTACATGTTACGTATCCTCTCTAATTTCAATATGAGCAAACCACGTCTTCTTAGCTGAGAAGGACCAGAGGACAATTGTTATTTTCATAGCAATTACTAAATGAAGTCAAAAGTAATTTCTCCTTTAATGACATTACTTTTATTATTTTGCAGTGTGTGTGGAGGTCACAGGACAGCTTTCAGCCGTCAGTTCTCTTCTTCCACAGAGTTCCCAGCATTGAACTCCGGTTGTCAGGGTTGCGTGACAGGCTTGCTTGTGTGACAGGACTGCATACCAAGCGTTTTTATTTGCTGAGCTATCTTGCTGGCCCCCAAAGCAATTTTATTTAGCTCAAACATCGGAGAATAAATCGAACAAAAGATGTGTTATTAAAAAAAAATCTACGAGTAATCTATTAAACATTCCTGAAATACTGAAAAATTGAATACAGGGAAGAAACCCCTATATATTTATGGGACAGTTACTGCTTCCTCTAAAATGATCTGAACAGATTTAATGAACCACTCACTAATCAGTGTCCCACTGGGGTTTCTTATGACATGCTGATTCTACAATTTATACAGACGTGTGAAAGGACAAGAATTGCTAAGAAAAAGTAGAGATAAATTAGAATGCCTTCACTAGGAGACGTTAGCAGCCGAGATTAAGACAGTGTAGTACTGCAGCAAGAATACACAGATGGAAAATAGATTTTTAAGATATATAATGCTGAGTCTATTGGGTACCCAGAAGATAATAAAACTACAAATAATAAAATTAATAACGTTTAGGTATTTATTTTTATTATTATTTTATCTATATGTATGTTCTTTGTGTGTCATGTGCACATGAGTGCCTGCAGAAGCCAAAACAAAACAAAACACCAGTTTTTCAGATGGTGTTCTGAGGCTAGCGCTGAACTCCTGGGCTACAGACTCTTCTTGCCTCAGTCTTCTGTGACAGGGCTGGGGGCGGGGGCCGAGGGTGGGGCCAGGGCGAGGGCTGGGGGCGGGGCTGGGGCGGGGCCGGGGCCACAGGTGCACCCCCTCTCCTAGAGCACGCTAAAATCTAGGCCTTTATTACTCACAGAAAGCAGTGTCAGTGGATGGGAGATCAAATGTGAAGATGAAGACGCAGGCTCACAGAACGCACTGCTGGAGAACATCCCGTGTGGCTGAGGGGAGCTCGGCAGATGCACACGCTGGGCCGTATTAAAATTTATACTTTCTATTCACCAGAACCCACCACCGGAAGAATGAAAAGCTGCCTGCCGCAGTAACAAGGACACAAAGATCTCCTATAGATAGACATCAAAAGGACAGACAGCCCTGTGGCAGCCACGTGAGATCTGAACCGGCACTTGGGAAATGGCTAATGAACAACCATTGTGGAAATTCAGATCAGGGTCTCGGTGAGATGTCTCACCAGCACTGAGCAGGGCTGGGAAAAGGAGTGAGGACCTGGCCAGCAAGGTGTCAGTGCTGGGGTGTCCGAGTGTCAGCCCGGCTGTGTGGCTAAGAGCCGGACTCATTCACTCCACAGTTCTGGTCCCAGATCTGTCTACTCTTCCTCATTGTCGCAACAAAACACTTCCTATTGGGCTGGTGAGATAGCTTAGCAGTTAAGAGCAAGAACTGCTCTTCAGGAGGTCATGAGTTCTAATCCCAGCAAGCACATGGTGGCTCACAACCATCTGTAGCAAGAGGAAGAAGGGAAGGGGAATTTAAAAAGGGGGGGTTCCTGTTAACGTTTTTTGTAGTAGCTCAAACCCAGGCAATGCTTGACTATCCCTCTGTGGTGGGACAGACGGATGAAATATGTAACGTTCCCTCAGGGGTCCCTTAGTAGTTGAGAACATACTGCAACACACAGACCCAGGTGAGCCAAACATACCAGCCACGAGAGCACATGCTGAGAGGCTGCACTGTCATGAAGGCAAGCCTGCTCAGGCCTGTGGAAGTGAGCTGAAAGTGGGCTCTGAGGAAGAAGGGGCCTTGGGCAGGGGGTGGGGGAGGGCCCCTGGCACGCACTGGTTTCTGTGAACATCTGTGTGGTGACCCGAACAGTGAGCTCACTGTGGAAGGTCCCAGGCTACAGGATTGCCTTGGAGAATGTCACCTTGGGCTAGCCTGTGTAGTTGCTAAGAAAGGTTCTCATCATTTAAAAAGAGACCTTTGTCCACCAACAAAGGCACTTGCTTTGCAAACCTGGCAACCTGAATAGGATTCTTGGACTCCATGTTGGAAGGACAGAATCTATTTTGGAAGATTGTCTTCTGAGTACCACATAGGTGCTATTGCAGGGAACCCCCCCCCACACACACACAGGCACACATCATACACACGCAATAAAACGTGAAGATATATTAAAGGAGTAAATGAAGGTTCAGTTGGTACCACCCGATGTCTGTGGAGGGAAGGGCTGGGGTTCACCATTGTTTAGCTTCAGACATCTCAGCTTGGACAGAGCACGGTGTTCTTAACTTATGCACACAACACATCTCATGGGATTCTGGCTCCAAGGTCCTGAAAGCTCCTGCCTTTCACCTACTCTCCAGTGTTGATGTCCCCCTGGTGCTGTCTTTCCTGTCCCCCACCTGCCCTAAGGTTGCTTTCCCTTGACCTCACAAGCCTCAGTATGTCTTCAGGATCCCTGCATCACCAGAGAAGAAAGAAACAAACACCGTAATACTCATTTATAAGCAGCTTTCAGAGGGCGGGAGCTCTGAAATGGACACTTTCTAAAACACCTAGAAATCTAAATATCTAAACCCAGAGCCTTTTTAGAATGTAATATACATGTAAACACACACACACACACTTGCATGTACACACATTCCTCTGAGACAGATTGACGGAAAATATTATGTTTTCAGTATTCACATTTAACAAATTCTTTGTCTTAACCCCTGTCCCTCCCTTCCCACCACACACATGCAAAACACAATAGCTGTGTGAATGATTTTATTTAAAAGCACACTGAATGTCTAAATGTGTAGTACCAGGATGGGCTGGTGATGTTTCTCTCCTCCCTGTGCTCTGTCTTCAGCAGCCGTATGAAGGGGCTTATTTCAAGACTGCGGTCCCCTGATGGCTAGCTGTCCCCTCTCTCTTCTTAGGACAAATTCTTCACTCAGGCTTTGCTCTGGGAAGAACAGTGACAGGAGTGCAGGGTGTACAGAGGCTATCGTGGGCCCTTAGGGCTGGCTGGCCAAGGCAGAAGGCTAGAATGGGCCTCCGAGTGGGAAAGTTCCCGCTTATACCTTCTCTCTTTCTCCCCTGAACGGTTCTAGTCCTAAGACATTTGGTCCCGACACCCCAGGCAGCTGTGCTGGATGGTGCTGGATTTGTCTCATCTTTCCTTTCTATGGTTCACCATGGCATTTGAAGGGTTCCACCAGAGATGGAAAGCCAGGGAACCCAAACACCCTGTGGAGATCGGGCGGAGGTGTGTTTCCCCTCTCCGAGCCCAGCTCACATTTGGAAAACCTGAAAAGGACAGACCCACATTCCTTTTAGGTGAGATAGCAAGTTCCACATGGCGAAAACAGTTTGAGATGAAATGTGTTAGAATGCTTTGGAAGTGGCGAGACCTTCAGGAATGTGGGGATGAGAGGGGATAGTGTCCGCTCCAGGTACCGTCTGGGGCGTTTGAAAAAATAGTAGACAGAAGCCTCCCCAGGGGCGCAGGGAGAATGCCCCCTCACCTCCTCTGTTTACTGATCGATAGTGAATGATTGGGCCTGCCCCCTGGGCTGGCCAGGCCCAATCCCCACTCTGGCCTGGGCCTGCCCCAGCTGGACATCATTCCTGGCAGCCACTGCCTAACCATGGACCTCTGCTGTTTATTATCCTGGGTGGGTGGGGGCGCCAAACCATATCTGCTTATCTCCAAACAAGATCCACATGGCGGGCAGAGAACCAACTTCTCCAGGAAGTCCTCTGACTTCTGTATCTATGCCTTAGTACATACATACTCACACTCACACACACACACACATACACACACATGCACGCACGCGCATGTGCACATGCAAACACACACACGCATGCACGCATACACATACACAAACGCACACACAGGCACACACAGGCACACGCATGCACACACATGCCCACACACATGCAAGTGCACTCACGCACACACACACACACATACGCAAAGTGAAAATGTAAAAAGATGACTTTTGGATGCCTTTGAGTTCTTCTTGTCACCATTCGAGAGCATTCCTTGGGTCAGCAGGAGTAGGGACAGGAAGTTGGACCCAGACCAAAGCATGGATGATCTCAGATGACAATGTAGTTGAGCCAGGCGCAGGACTGGGAAGTTGTGGGCTGAGTGACCTCCTGGGGACTTCTGGGGATTTTCATCAGTTGAAGTGAAAAATACTTTCTCCTAATATGTGGTAGTCTCCTGTGTCTTCTACACACAGTCTGCCCTCCGATGTTTGTTGAGCATTTTAAAAACAGGCTTTTCAGGACTGGTGATAAGGCTCAGTGGATAAAGGTGTTTACCACCAAGCGTAATGACCTGAGCTCAATCCCCAGATCCCATGTGGTGGTCAGAGAGAATTCATTCTCTGAAGCTATTCCCTGACCTCCACATGTGCCCTGAGCATGCATCTGCCTGCACACACACACTCACACACACGTGTGCACACACATGTGTGTGTGTATACTCACACAAGTGTACACACATGTGCATACACACGTGTGCATACACAGTCACACATGTGTACACACACTCACGCACATGTGTGCATGCACACATGTACACACACTCACACACGTGTACATACATGCACACACAATAATAATGATGATAAATACATTGAAAACTTACAAAAAGTATAGACTTTCTCTGCAAATGTGAAACAGAATTGCGGCAACCGCCTCAGCCGGGAATGAGGAGCTGCTCCTGTATTCTCAGATTTGTTTAGTTTTTCCCTAAGACCCACAGACTGATGTTCACTTCCCATGGTCTAGGGACCCAGTCAACCACCACGCCTCCCAGCTTTGTCTTTTACCCACAACCCCTCTGGGAGCAGCGTGGGTGCTGTCTGTGTCATGGGAGTCCAGAAGGTAAGACTCAGTTATGCACAGACAGAAAGTGGATGAGGCTGCACCAGACGATGGTGATGGTCTGTCACCAATGTCCCTGGGGTTCCCTATCCTCCATAGACTGGTCCCCTGTGGCCATGGTGAGCTGCTGCAATCCCCCTCATCAGAGACAAAGAAAGGTGAATGATAAAAACCCATACTGTGAATGCACACAGCACAGGACTCTGGGGAGAGATACAGGGAGGGAATAGGTGATGGTGTTTTAGCAACCTGTCATGTTCCAGAGATGCCAAACGATGCCCAGAGAAAAGCTTTGCAGTGTTCTGTATCCCCAAACTGAGAGAAATGGCCTTTGTTAGCGAACAAATGACACTCAACGATGTTTAACTGTGGCCTCAGGATTATGACAGAGACCCTGGTCTACATGGCTCAGTGAAGCAGCTGTAGAAGATCACAGTGCAGTATACCACTCACACTGGTGGGGACGCTGCTTTGAGCAAACCTGCCTGCTGGACACCGCCCTTACTCACCGCTATGTCCGGTACCTTTCGTTGACAATCAGAGCCGGCAGCTGCCGCTTGTTTACATGATATTGTTTTTCCCATCAGGAGTGCAAACCCCAGCATATAAAAACAAGCTTACTGGAAAACAGATTGCCAGGTCACACCAGCAGCAGTCCCGGGCCTCTTCCCATGCCTCCTGCTGTATCCAGAGTCCTGGCCAATGATCTACCTGCCTTGTCCAGGTCTGTGAGTCACTCCAGGGTAGTCACATGGTGATGAATATCTCAGAGATTTCTCACTGTTGTTGAATAACACATGACTGTAATTGATACCCAGTGTCACAGGACCAGAGTCGTAAGCGGGGGAGAGCACATGACGTCAGGAAGCCAAGAGGACAGGTGATCACCGAGGCCTGCTTTGACACCTGTCATGTGAGGTCACACTCCTTGCTCTCTGCCCAGTCTCTTTCTCCCGTGCCAGGTGTTGTGTGTGAGGGAGCCTTGGGAACTGTGTGGAAGCTCCAGGGAGCAGGGAAATGTCACTCATGACAAGGCAGAGACTTCTCCTTCGGAAATTTTTAGGCAACTTATTTGACTCCCACCCCACCTGACACCACCATAGCCATAAAACCCGTTAAAGTTCTAGATTAAACACGTGGAATGTCTCCTTCACAGAAGCCAACAGCTGAAGGAACAGCAAGGAAACGGAACTTTGGGGAGAGCTGGCCTGGCTGCCGAGACTTCTGGCAGGCTGAGCACACCGGGGACCAGGGCCAGAAGTCAAGATCTGCACTGACCCAAGCAGGGACATAGAGGGTACCTTGCAGCTCAGTGTCACTGCAGCCCTTAAGAAACTGTATCTGTCAGCTGACTCACCCATAAGAATATCACCAAGGCCTGGGGAACACAGGAAATACAGACATGGACGTGTCCTGAGTCGCTAGGTAGGTGAGACCTGAGGCCTAGGGAATTGGCCACAAACGGCTTTGTGGATCAATGGTGCCTTGGTACAGACTGAATAATGGACAACCCTGTAAAAGAGTGAAAATAACCAACCAAACACACACACACACACACACACACACACACACCAACCATAGAAACAGCCAGTGCTATTATGCCTAGTTAAATACTGGAGTTGACAAAGACCATCGAGCAATGATTCTCACTATGTCTGAAGAAATAAGGCAGGCTGGGAAATAAGGTAGCTTTTGGCATCAGAATCTATAAAAAGAGATTTAACATATTGAAAACAGAGTGACTTAGGATTTCTGCAGGTCTAAAAGTTAAAGTCCCTTTGGACACAGGAGAACTCACTGCAGGTACAAGGGTCTGTTGTCAGCCATACAACTTTTAACCCCAAATACCTTTCTAAGACCACTGTGTAAGGGCGCCTTTGAAAGGAGAAAGGCATTGCAGGGATGACGGCCCAGAGTCCATAGCCTTTGAGATTCGAGGGTCGTTCAGAGTGATGTCTTTGGTGATGGAGATCCAATGTCTTCCTCTGACCAGGCGCCAGGTATGAATATGGCACACATATACACGTATATATATATATATATATATATATATATATATATATATATATATATACACACACACATACATACACATATACATACATACACACATACATATACATACACACATACATACACACATACACATACATACATACATACACCACATACACACATACATACACACATACACACATATACATGCATACACACACATACATACACACATACACGCATATACACACATGCATGCATACATACAGACACACGGGCACTTACACATACACACAAAGTAAAAATAAATACCTATTTTAAAAATAAGTATTCTTAAAAGCTGCACACACTAGCTGCTTCCCACAGTCTTTGAGGAAATTCTAACGTGCGGGGTCCTTCGTCCCTAATCTCATTTAACCTATGTGAAGGCAGAGGTTATTATTCAGCTGCATATCATTCACAGGCCTGGCCTGGTGTCTTGCATCAAGTGGTTCCAGAAAATATGACAGAAATCCATAAAGGAAGAATATTCTGTGTTTAAGAGAAGATGCTCACTGGAGCCCTCCTGAACCCATGATTGTGCTTGAAAGATAGCAGACCACACACTGACTCTTCAGCCCTGGGCAGAGTGTGCCGTCCCCACCTCACGCTCTCACAGGGCTGGGTGAGGTGGCCAGGTGAGTCCTGCTGACGCAGCGCTTAGCCCTGGCTGTGGTTGAGTGAGCGGGCTTTCTCGGCCTGCAGCTACTTTCTCTGTCCTCAGTGCTGCAATGCTGCCTTCCTTTGCCTGGGCAATCCTGGGAGCTTCAGAAATAAAAGGAATAAAGGCCGAGGAAAGAGCTAGAACCTTGTTAGAACAAGGTCACCTTTGTTTTCTTGTGACCAGCCTGAGGCCGCTGTCCCACGGGAGACACTGGCCTTGGGAAGCTGGCCAGTAGAATGTCCTCACTCAAGACAGCAAGAACACAAGCATGGAGAAATGGCTTATTATGGCGTTAGCTGTATTCTCACAGCGTGTTGATACATATACATCATATACATCATATACATCATATACATCATATACATATATACATCATATACATATACATCATATACATATACATCATATACATCGTATACATCATATACATCGTATACATCATATACATAGTATACATCGTATACATCATATACATCATATACAACATATACATCATATACTTCATATACATCATATACATATACATCATATACATCATATACATATACATCATATATATCATATACATATACATCATATATATCATATACATATACATCATATATATCATACACATCATATACATATACATCATATATATCATATACATATACATCATATATATCATATACATCATATACATATACATCATATACATCATATACATATACATCATATACATCGTATACATCGTATACATCGTATACATCATATATAACATATACAACATATACAACATATACATCATATACATCATATACATATACATCATATACATCATATGCATCATATACATCATATACGTATACATCATATACATCATATACATATACATCATATACATCATATACATCATATACATATATACATCATACACATCATACACATCATATACATCATATGCATCATATACATATATACATCATACACATCATATACATCATATGCATCATATACATATACATATCATATACATATATACATCATATACATA
>NW_021604626.1:5129767-5183588 GCF_004785775.1 Grammomys surdaster
CATCATATACATATACATATCATATACATATATACATCATATACATATGCAACATATACATATATACATCATATACATATACATCATACATATATACATATACATCATATACATTCCTAGGATTTAAGATGGGACAAAACTTGGAGACGGGGACGGGGTCTTCCAAGTTAAATGAGTTAAAATAAAGCTCACTGATTCACTCCTCTCACCCCACAATGGGTGCCCTCACAGGACAGAGCAATGTAGACAGTCACATCAGAGGGATAATTCAGTGTCACAGGGAAAGCTGGCATCTTCTCACCAAATTGCCATCAACCCTTCTGCGTTGCTGCAACAAGAAGCCTGAAGCTTGGTGGTTTATAGAGACAGAATGTGATGTCTGTGGTCCAGGATGCAAAGGCACTGGTAAATCTATGTCTGCTGAAGGTCGGTTTCTGGCTAATGGGTGACCTCGTCACCTAGCTAAAGGGGGTAGCAGCTCTCTGGGGTCTTTTATAAAGACACTAACTCATCTACAAGGCTGCTTCCTGCTACCTTGTCACCCGAGCACCCCGCCTCCTAACACTGCTGCATGGAAATAGCATTCTGCTGTGAGTTTTGGCAAGACACAAGAGTCACTGCACCAGGATAGGAAAGCACACAAATCCAAGCCGGAAGAGCCATGTCCAATCCTCTTAGCCTGGAGGCAGGGAGAATTCCCCCAGCCTTCTCCAGGATCAATCCTTGGTCCTTAGCTGTGACTGCTATGGCTTGGGATACCCCAGGGACCTCCTGCAGACTGGTCTCACATCCTCTACAGCCCAGGTTATCCCACCCTTGAGAAAAAGCCTCAGGAATTGAGAGACCCAGAAGATAGCCACAAACATCTTGAGGAGTCCCTTCCACCTGTTTCTGCACGTGGGGATCCCCTCTCGGGGGCCTCCTTTCAGCCTTAGCCTGGTTCCATCCTGCCCACAGGGACACACAGTTTAATTTGATGAAAACCACATTCCCTCACTTCCTGGCTGACCACACTGATGAGAGAGGACAGGTTCTTGGCCCCCTGTGCTCCAAGCCCAGTCTTGACGGGAAAGCCCTTCAGCATGGAGGCCTCCTGGTTGGCATCAGGCTGGAGAGGCACACCTCATTTCAATATTTAGTTGGCAGGTGCAGTCTGCCCTTGACTTCAGCTGCATCATAAAATTATGCCTGTACGTGAGAACAATCCAGGCCTGAGGTGGGCTGGTGATGGGGAATGTTACAGTCCAAGAAGCTCTGTCCAGGATAGGTCTCTGCTCCATCAAGGTGACCCTAAGACACCGGGGAAGGATCTTGTCCTTTGAACACTGCTAGCAAGACTACACCTTGGAAGAACATCAAAGCTCACACACTGTCAGGTGCCACCAGCCCACGACTTTCGTTTCCCCCAGCTATCACTGAAGGCCCTGGTCATCAGCTGAGATTTGTGAGAGTCCTTCCATCTTTTACCCAGAGCCTGGTCCCCATGAACAGTGGGGACCTCCTGGGGAACAAAGCATGCAGGTTCTAACAGACAGCATGTCCTTTGTAGAGTTTATGATTCAATTAGAGAGATCCTGTATGAAGTACATGCAGGGCAGTGTTGGCCAAGGTCTGGCATGAATGACAGGCCAAGCTAGCTGCCAGGTCCAGTCATGGCTCTGGCTGTCCTCTCTGCAGTCATGCAGTCTCGTAGGTTTCGATTTTCATGAGAAGATCTTGTGGTACATCCTTAGAAGAGCCTAAGTGTAGCATCCCACCATCATATGACGCTCCTGCTGAATCTTTTTGTGTGTGAATTTGTTTTTCAAGGACAATGACCAGAGAAGAAAGACAAAAGATGCCTCACAAGGGGAGAGATCTTGGATGATGTGACATCAACTCGAAGCCTCACTCATCTCCTGGGCAGCCCTGGACCCTCCCTGGCAGCATCTGGGCACGCAGGGCACCAGATAGGTCCCACCACCTGCTTTCCTGCGTGGTGTTTCCACAGTAAGCAGTGCCCGGCTTTTCCGAGCTCTAGCTTTGCCTCTGTGCTGCCCTATTCCCTTCTCCCCAGGCAGAGGCAGAGAGACAAAGCTACTCCCCAGCACCAGGGCTGTGCTCATTCCCACCGTCCTTATCAGCAGCCAGGGGAAACGGCCTGCTGTTCTGTACCACCCAGTTCACAGATCCATCTGTACAGCTGTCTAAACAAAACTGGGAGGAAAACCCTCATTTGTTTTTAAGAGGACCGGGAGAGTTTAAACTGAGCCGAGTGCTGATCTTAGCATTAAAGTTTGGGGCTAAGGTGACAGAGAGCCGGGCAGGCTGACATGCTGTTCCTGAGGCTCACTGAATGTTCTGGTTCTGTTGAGGCAACAGAGCTCTCGCTCTCTGTCTCTGTCTCTGTCTCTGTCTCTGTCTCTGTCTCCCTTCCTTCCTTCCTTCCTTCCTTCCTTCCTTCCCTCCCTCCCTCCCTCCCTCCTTCCTCCCTTCCTTCCTTCCTTCCTTCCTTCCTTCCTTCCTTCCTTCTCTTCCATTTTCTCCTAACTTTTCATCCAGAGACCCAGATGTCTCATCTCAAAGCCAGCACTTGGAGAAGGACAGAGGGACAGGGCTCCTTTTGCTGTTTTGGCTCTTTTGAAACCCCACAATGCCAGGTCGGGAGAGTACCATGCGACCCACCTCCAGAAGATGAGTCTCACCCTCACCAGCATAACAGGCTGGAGAAAGGCTCACAACCTGTGTTCCACACCCCACAGTCTAGACCTTAAACGTTCAAAGCAAATTCCATTCAAGGGCACTAGGCGAGAATCTCAAAACTCGTGCAGGCCCCTCCTTGAGGGTTGTGAGCCAGAGCTATGTTTAGTTCTCTTTTTAAGGGCACACTTGGGGTTCACATGCAGTTTGGCAGCTCCTTACTAACTGCAGCAGGTAGTTCAGTGGTTGGAGCGGTCTGCTTGGTTAAAGATGACAGAGCTCTCTAGAGTTAACAAAGTCACAACGATTATCCCAGGATAGCGGTGATTCTCAGAATCCCAGAAGAGGCAAAACCCAGAAACCCTACAGGAAGTCTAATTCCTTATCTCATGGCACAGGCTTCTCTGCTGGGACTTATGAAGGAGTCAAAGGGGGATTCATCTTTGAGACGGCGAGTCACATTTCAAAAGGATGGCTAGCATAAAGCCACAAGGTGTTCCGGTCTGAAGGCCTCACTGGCCCTACCGATTTGGGACCAGCTACCACTCAGATCATGCTCCTATGGTCCTCTTGGACTCTGTTGTCTCCAGATGACCACCATGTGCCCAGACTATAGAGCATGGTACGATTCCTTGGCTCCTGAGACCCTCACCAGTCCCCAGCCAGGCTTTGTGGCTCCTTTTTCCTCCCACGGGCTCTGGGGATTGCTGATTCCAACTGAGAGTCTTCTCAAACATCAAAAGCTCTGCCGGCCTTCCTGAAGCTAAAACTTGGGATGAGAGAGGATCTCAGACTTGGGCAGGCAGGACAATTGGGAAAGCTGAGGCAGACGTGGTACCTCGCTGACATGTTCCCACAGGCCTCCCTTGGTGGCTCGTGCTTTCCCATAACTTCAGCTGGGCAGTCCCCCTTCTGATCACTTCTGTTACCACCGCAGAGGTAGGAAACCTGTTGGTGTTCTGGCTCTTTAAAGTCCCCATCAATGCTAAGGGGAGCCAGGTGGGAAGAGTGCCCTGTGTCACTTGCCTGGGAAGCTGTCCCAAGCCCTGCCTGGAGTCAGTCTTGCCCTCCTATGGGTTCAGAGTTGGCCGTCAGCAGGCAGAATAAGACTCCAGGGGCAGCAGGTCTCAGAACATTCGAGTGCAGGTAACAAAGAAACTGGTCCAGTGTAGATTTCGGATTGCTGTTAGAGATGTCATTATGTCTGAGGTGGGACTGCAGGGTTTGCACTTTAACCCACTTTAACCCTCTTCTCAAAGAAGCTCAAGGGATTGTTCTGTCAGCCTCATTTGGGGAAACAGATTTAGAATCACTCTGCAGTATTCCAGCGAAGACCAGACACCAGAGACAAACAGCATGAAAAACTGTCTGGTTACCTAAAGGACTAACTGTGCCTTTCTTCCCATATTCTGATGCCTTGACATCGGGGTCTTCCTGACAGTGGAGGACAGCTCCTGTAATGTGACCAGTCCTAGACACAATAAAAAAAACACCTCCTCCTATTCACCTGTATGTGGCAGCTGTTACCCAGCTGCCCTTGTCACCCAGCACAGGAACCGGACCAGCAGGAACCGCCCTGTGCCCCAGAGCCCTGAGCATATCCTGTCGCTCCTTTAAGTCTTCCCGGCAACCTGAGAGAAATTCTGCGTGGGCTTCCCTTACTCTGTGCCTTTCTCAGAGGACAAATGTGTTAGCGTTTTAAACACGTTAGACCTCTAAGTGCTTGGAACGGTGCCTGCTTCCCAGAGAGGATTAGGTCAGTATCTATTATTCTCATTTCACTAATGGGGAGACAGAGGCAGAAACAGGATTAAGTCACTTGCCAGGATCCCCAGCTCCTATTGAGCTGGACGGACGCCACCTTCTAGCTGCAGAGCTGGCATTTTATTTAACGCAGCAGAGAAAGGCACCACGGTTGTGTTTAATGACACGTATCATTAGGTTTCTCTTGACTTTCCTTGTGTAATACCCACCATAGCGGACACTTGTTAGAAAAACGGTCAAGTGGCTTGGCTCTAGATCAGAATGCTGTAGCTTCTCCTGTGCCCTGAGCAGTGAAGAGTGGTAAGGCTGGGGGAGTGTGGGCAGTGGCCAGCACGACAGGTCCCACGCTGGCGTGCAAAGCCCCACTGAGAGAGTGAACATTGACTTCGGCGGGGTGCTAACTTCATTGTGCTGTGCAGGGCCAACTGATCAGCTGGAGCCTGGAGCTTATAACCTCTGGCACGGAGCTCTGTGGTCTACACAGACACAAATGAAGAAGGCCTGGGCTCCCGAGGGAATTGACAGCATCTGGTGACTGATGAGAACGAAGAGGCCGGAGGAGGAGGAGTGGGCGGGCGATCCTCCATGCCTCCCTCCCTTCTCTAAGAGCTGAGCTAATCAGAAATGGAATTTCTCTTTCCTCTACTTCTCCTGGTAATTCAAGCTTAGCAAAGGGTTCGTTTTAAGATGCAGCGAGCCTGTCACATCTCAGCTTCGAAGACATCCACTCTCCCCGAAGACACCATCATCCGTGTGGGCAGACATGGGAAAGTGCAGATCACTTACGCCTATCGTCTGGCTCAGAGCAGCCTCTGTGGCTACAGCTCAGCCTCCAAGCCTCACACTTGTTCTCCCTCACAGAGACATCCCAAGAACCGGCTGGGTCCAGACTCTTGAGAGCCTTAGTCTGGAATCTGGCTACGTTGCAATTGTCCAGCTCAAGCAGGAGAGACCTGGAGACCGGTGGTCTTTCTGCTTCTCTTCAATAACAAGAGAGCTACATACAATACACCCGCAACATGGGCCCAGTAATCGCTTGTCTTGTCTTTTGACACTGTGTAATACATTCTTCCCAAAGTACTTGCACTGTGTCATAAGCATGCTTAGATATTTTTAATTATCCATAGATCTGTTAGTTAATGAATCCTAATTTGCTAAGCACAGAGACACAGATAATTCTGAGCCATTGCAGATAAGTTTGCTTCATGGCATGGCCCCAGATGCTCTGAAGGGATCGATTTTGACTGTGTTTGGATATTCTTTCTTATTTATCTATTTATTACTCTGCCCATCAGCTTTATTTCCAAACAGGAGTCCCTAAATGAAGAGTTAATCCGTATTAAATGATGTCATCCAGGGACAGTAAGTTCAGCATGCTCTTAAACTGGGTATGCTCACAAGCCAATGTTGCTGTTACCTGTTGCCAACAGCAGTACCTGGTACAACAACCTTCCCAATACACACACACACACACACAGAGACACAGACATGTAAACACACACAGAGACATACAGATACACACAGACAGACAGGTGCACACACACATATAGGCACACAGGCACACACACAGACATACACATACACACAGACAGACAGGCGCACACACACCACACATATAGGCACACAGACATACACAGAGATATACACAGACACACTCAGAGACACAGACAGACAGACAGACACTCACATATACATATACACACACACACTCACGCACAGATGCATGCGCACACGCATACACTGTCAACATTCAGGAGATTGAGAAAAGGCTCCTCCCTAAACACTTAGTTTCCTTTACAAGACCACCTACCAAGTACCGCTGAGACCTGCTGAGATCTCACCTTGCAGCAAACACAAACATCTTATTGGCTGTCAGTGTTTTTACATTCTTTCTTCTTCTCTTTGGTTCTTCACCAAAAGCAGTTTGGGTTAGAGAGAGCACAGGTGTGACAGTAACTTGGTGCCTTATACTGCAAAGCAAAGTTTCAGCTCCTTTCTTCAGAGGATGCCACTATCGAGGAGGTAGCTGCTGAGCCACTGGAGGCCATCAGAGGGAAGATTCTGGGCCTTGGAGCCCATAAGCCACCTGCAGCCCTGATACGTGATGGACGGAGGCCAGACACTGAGGCAGGCCGTGTGGTTGGCTTGCTTTTATCCACACGTACAGTGCAGCTTGCCGTGGGGATTCTCAAGGCTGAAACAAGTCATCAAGAAACATTTACAAGATGAGTCTGCAGTTGTTTCTGCTATAAACATGGCCATATGCTGCTCAGGTGAACTTCTCCATCTGTCTCCAGCCAACTGTCTGGACCTTCATCCCTGGGGACAGTAGAGTCCCATTACCTGTGGCCCTTTCTTGGACCCTGCGATAGCCTCAGCAGCCCCTCCCTCATGGCAGCTTCTCACTGGGCCTTTCACTCTCCTGTCAGAGTCCAGGACCCTCTCAGATTTGTTCCATAGCTCCTCTGCCTTTCAGGACTCCATTATCCTTCCCCAGGACTTTTAAATAGATATACTCTTTCCTTCTAGAAGGTTCTCTGTCTTCCACACCCTGACCCCACCATTCTTCACTTCTCTGATCTCCCAGGTTTTTAACTCCCAGCTTCAATTTGAAAAACTTCCAAGGGTAGACCACAACACAAGCTGCCATTCTCACACGCCTACACTACAAACTGTCCTCCAAAATGGAGGCGGGAGTGAGGGAGGGGACGACTCAGACATTGCTAGGTAACAGACTCCTAGGGATAAACAGACAATAATCCTATGTAGAAGACAAGCCTTCGGGTCAACGAAAGGGTACTGGACAAAGACCGGCAGCCGTGTGGAGAAACACCGGTCTCGCGTGCCGGTGAGCGTGAGGAGTTACGAAGCTGCTGCCCCAGTTTGTGACCCCACTGTTGCTTCCTGCATGACTGAGGAGATGAGGTGTGAAGAGACCACTGGCCTGTTTGTGGACATTTGATGTGTAAACATGTAGTTCTGAGGCATCAGTAACTAAACTGGGTAGGCTGGAAATGTTACGGCAGCCAGGATTTTATGGGTAGTTGGCGTTGGGTTGGTATAAATTCACAGTGCAGGGTTTTCATTTTAGGGTGTAAAATGTAATCCCCATGGAAACCTCAAAAAATAGCTACAGACTTTATACATATGGAAATGAGAGGGACTGAGGAGGCTCGGTAGGAAAAGATCAGCCTCATCCCACTGTGATGAAGAAAAGGAGACACCAAACCCCAGCAGGGCAGATAGAGAGCAGATTGTCAGAAGTCCCTGCATCCTTGTTAGAGGGCTTCAAACGTGAGTGGATTAAATCCTCCAATCAAACCATAGAGACTGGCAAAGTGGACAGGCAAACCAGGGCCCAAGGGTTTGCTGCCTATAAACGACTGAAGGTCTGAGACCACAGACAGTGGTAAAGTGAGGGACCAGGAAGAGGTGTTCCGCGCGAGGACAAACAGAACGGGCAGAGGGAGCCCTTCAGGAAAGTCTTTTGAATCCAAATCTTGTTTGAAAAAGGATTATAGGGACAAGAAAGACATTTAAGCTAGTGAAAGGTTCAATCCAGAAAGTCGGTGTAACAACTCGGGGCCTAGGAAGGTCAGTGTAATGAGAAAAGCAAAACCCCTCAGATCGAAGGGAGAGTCCTCCCTTCCGTGGCAACACCGCTGCAGAAGCACGAGGAGACTTCTTTTTCTTTCTCTTTTCGGTTTTTTGAGATAGGGGTTTTACTGTGTAGTGTTGGCTATCCTGAAACTCTCACTTGTAGACCAGGCTGGGCTCAATCTACCTGTTTCTGCCTCTGGAGTGCTGGGATTAAAGGTATCCGCCACTACAGCCCAGAGACCTTAATATCAAACCCTCCACAAGTTTTGGAACAATTGACTGAGTAGGGAACTTGAGTTGTGAAACCACAAATACTTAGCCAGACCTGGCAAAGCGTACCACCCAATCGTAGCACGAACTTGGATTTTGTATGTACTTATAAAATCACGGTCCAAGGTTTTCATTTGGGGTGGAAAATGCAACCCCATGGGAGCCTCAAAAACAAACAAACCAACCAACAACAACAACAAACCAAACCAGCCACAGATTACAATGCAGGAGGCTCTGCCCAGCAACACCAATATGGGTCACAAGTGAACCCCCAAGTAGACTCTCAAAGATCCATGTCCTAGCAAAGAGTCTTTTATGCAATGAAGCTAGAAACAGCAACCGAAGGAAAAACTGGAAAGTTCACACATCTGTGAAAATTAAATCACATACTCGCACAGTTAACAGCTCAAAGAGGAAATATAGTAACACCAGGCATCATTTGGAAAATGCAAATCAAAACGCACAAAGAGCCTTCAGTAATCTGGCATCCATCAGGATGGTGATTGTTAAAAGAACAAAGAGGAACAGAGACGGAAAAACAGAGGGAGTTGTCTAGAGCTATGGTGTGGCCGTCCAAGCCTGGTGTTCCTGAGGGCGGTGTGCAGGAGAGACCTGGGCTCTGGTGGTGGTGTTTCGAGGTGGTGAGCTTTCACAGGTGGGGCTTGGGAGAAGGTGCCAAGGCATTGCTCAGGAAGGGATGAAGCTCTCGGGAGGGTTGCTATGGAAACCCGAGCCTAAGCATCAGGTTGGTATCGATTTGAAGGTTATCACATGATGTTCATTTAGTTACTCCTAGAAGGAGAAATGGAGATTTTCACCTGAGTGTGACCTTCCCTCTGCACGACTGCAGGGCAAGAGGTGCAGCTGAACAAAAGTGGATTCTGTCACCAGCCTTGGCATTGTAGAGGGTCTATTGGAGTAGCCTTTTAGGACGGAAGGAACCCTGTTTGTTTAAATACCACTACACTGCTTGCTGGCTGTGTCATCTTGTACAAACAACTTGACTTTAAAGGGGTTTCTGTTTTCTGTCTCAAATATGAAGCACATATCTTTCTAACTCGGTGCTTGCGCTGTCTTGCTGGCCTTGGGGCGCTAAACAAGATATACCAATGGCAGTCTGCATGTTTCACTGGCTAAGGCCCCAGACAGCTCACCAGACAACTTGGGCTCTAAATTTGTTTTGCACTCAGCACGAAGCTACATATGTCATGAAGAGATGCACATGTTCACAGGAGAGCAGACTGTCTGCAAAGCCATAGAAACGTGAAACAGAGAGAGCGGCGGGTCTTCTGATTGCTTTTAAAATTATGAGTCAAAGGTGAGGTGTTGCTGATGCTAGTTGGCTCATACGTTGGACCTTATTTTCTGATTAGTCTCCACCATCTTGAATGGAAATCTCACACAGCAATCCTGTTAAGGCCTAGGTAAAATATTAAGGCCTAGATGGAATATTAAGGCCTAGGCAACATGTTAAGACCTAGGTAACAGTTACCTGGCTAACTTGCCATTATCTTTCTGCTGTTACTAGAAAACTTCCTAGCACCATGATTGATTATGTTCTGTGACTCTGGAAACCAATCACGATAAAAGTCACTAGAACTGTTTTGTATGGTTAACAATAAGCTTGGAACTGAGTCAACCACACAACAGAGCCAACCACCCAGCAGCACTTCCTGCACCTGTGAATAAGCTTTTATGGTATAATCTACCCCGGGATGGACTCCAACATAAGAGAGACACCTGCCCCGATATAAGAAACTATCTGGAATAAGACTTCCACTTTGAGTAATGGTTGAGTAAAGTTTAAGTTCCCAAGACCGCCCTGAGAACTGAGATCGTGGTTGGCAAGCTAAGACATAAGATGGTAGACAAGTCCCATCCTGGTAGACAAGTTAGCACATGAATGTTAGATAAGGCAATTCCCCTGCTACCATAGTTGATTACCCCAACCAATGGGAACAAGATAAGTATACAACAAAGGCGTGTTCCTAAGGAAATCCCCCATCCCTAAGTCATGATTGGTAGAAAAACTTGGCACAAATGTTTATGGATTTTGGGCTTAAAAACCCTGTAAGATCTTAACTTGGGGTCACAGTTCAGTTCCCAAATCTGGACCATGGTCCTGGTTGACCAGTCCTGGGGCGCATGCTCAGTAAATGATCCTTGTCTGACTGAGATCTGTGTTTGTGTGGTTTGTGAGGCGATTTCTGGACCCCAACTATCCCGAACGGCTGGAATCAGAAACCTTTTCACAACCATACCAACTGAGCAGGACCCCGTGAGAGGATATGTGCCAAGCCCCCTGCTTCCTTTCACTCCCTGTGGTGACTTGGATTGTACCTGTGGAAGGTGACCCCCCAACTTGCCTCTCCCACTGAAGATGACCATTCACCCAGGAGCTGGCACATTATCTCCAAGGGAAGCAGGCTTCCCACTGCCTGGAAGGCCACGAGGGAAAGGGGGAGAGGGGGTGAGGAAAGGGGCTCTCCTCCTACCAAATACAGCTAAAGGAACATGAGCGCTCACATGAGAGCTCCTGGAATAGAGAGCCCTGAGCCTGAGCCTGGAGGTGGAGGCCTGTCGGATTCTGGCTACAGGGGGCTAAGGCAGGAGGGTCAGAAGTCTAAGGACTTCCTGGACCACAAAGTAAGTTCAAGGCTTACCTGAATAAGTTACTGAGACCTTACTTCAAAATAAAAAGTAGAAAGAGGCCAGGCGTGCGGCTCGGTGGTGAGCGCTTGCCTGGTAGTGCACAAGGTCCCGGGTTCAGTGCTCGGCTCCACCGGAGAAAAAGACACCGAAAACACTTTTGAAGTTAAGGTATTACATGGCCATGTAATTTTGCAGGTAACTCAGATGCCAAGAAACAGACAGGGTGTGTTCAGTGTCCTCCGCTTCCATTCCTTCAAGCAATGCTGCTCTTCAGTGAAGAAGAGAAACGAGAATAAGGTGAGAGTGAATTAACTCTCATTTTCAGATAGAAGCAGCGGTGCACATTTGGATAAATCATTTTTAGGATTTAAAACTCTTTCTTTCTTTTTTTAAAAATATTATTTTGAGACAGAGTCTCACTGTGTAGCCCACCCTGACTTTTTGATCTTGCTGCCTCTGCCTCCTAAATGCTTTGATTCTAGGCCTGCACCACCACAGCCAGGCAATTTTCCTTTTATTAAGAGAAACACGTCCCCATGTGTTTTTGTTGTTGTTAAGATTACACTCGTAAAGTGCAGTCATACGTGTACATCCCCGGCCTTGAGTATGAACACATATGCACGCATACACGCCACGGGTGCTTAGAATGTGCATCTAAGTTCTGTGCAATGTCTACCTGAAGGTTTAGTTCATGCTTTATCTAAGTTTGTCACAATGTGTACTATGTTGTTGTCTTGGTCAAATGCAACAAGAATACAGTCCTGAAAAGATGGCCCTGGTGTCAGTAAGTTTTGTTATTTACATCGGAACCCTCCCCCAATCCTAAGTAGGATGACACACGTCTCCCCTACAGCCTGTGGGGCACAGGAAGCAGCTGCGGACTGTCAGCTCCCCATTGTCATTGCTATTCCTCCCCTGCATGCCGTGTCCAGGCCTGCTGAGAAAACATGATAAACCCCCATGGCTAACCAGACTCACATTTTCCGTATTGTGGAGCGCTCCTTAATGCACAGAGGGAACCCAAGAGGACTTGAGCATGTAGGAAGCTCTCTGTGCTGCTTAAGTTGAGTCTCTTCGCTGTTGTCTCAGGAACTCATTTTGCCAGCTAAGCGGGGCACATGCAGATCTCTGGGAATCTGTGGGCTACTTGAACAGGTTAGGGTGCTGCCATCCTTGTAGGCTGTTGACTACAGAACAACAGATCTGCCGAGAGGATTGCATGGCCTCAGGACCCAGAAGGACTGAAGCTCAGGCTATCTCTCTATGAAGAAGTTGCACTCACTGTATGAGGTGACTTCCTGTTTCCACTGCCTCACTCCTGTAATCCAAGTGGCCAAGGCCTCCTTGTGTCTTATTAGAGGTGACCTGACCAAACATTCTAAGGTGTGAGCTGAACCTGAGTAGCTGTAAGACAAGTACAGAATGATGCCTGATTGATAACGGTTTTCAAGAGGAACAGAACCACTAGCATGTATGCATACATTGTAAAAGGGGATTCGCTAGATTGGCTTACATGGTACGTCTGGGTAGGGCAACAGTGGCTTTCTTCATGCTAGAGAGCCTGAAAACCTGGTAGCTACGTCGTCCAAGGAGCCGGAAGCCTCAGCAGACCTAACCTAGTGCTGGAGGTCTGGGGTCTGGGAAAGTCCCTAGAGAGTCACTGGTGTTGAGTCTGGATTGAAAGCTGAAGAGGCAGGGGTGCGGTGTAGACAGCAGTGGATCCAGGAGCTGCAAGCGTGCTCAGATAACAAAGGAGCTCACAGGTGTGTGCTCCCTCCAAGATCCTCCCCCATCCATCCAAAGTGCTCCCTCCATACAGGAAGAGCCCTCGATTTCTAATCACTGTCCCACAAGTCAATCATCTGAAAACAACCACAGACATACACCAGTGACCTTCACGGTCCTAGGCATCTCTTAACACAGTCGAGTTGACCGCCAGGACAAACCAGCACAGTCGCTGTCACGGCTAATGGTCACGGTCAACTTGACGGGATCCAGAACCATCAAGGAGACAAATCTCTGGGCATGTCCTCGGGGGAGTGTCTGGAGCAGTGTTTCTCAGCCTTCCTGTGCTGAGACCCTTCAATATAGTTTTTGTTGTTGCTTCAAAACTGTAATTTTGTTACTGTTAAGAATCGTAATACAGCCGGGCGGTGGTGGCGCACGCCTTTAACTCCAGCACTTGGGAGGCAGAGACAGGTGGATTTCTGAGTTCGAGACCAGCCTGGTCTACAGAGTGAGTTCCAGGACAGCCAGGGCTACACAGAGAAACCCTGTCTCGAAAAACAAAACAAAACAAAAAAGAATCGTGATACAAATATCTTTTTCTCCCCAGTGGTCTGGGGGGTTGCAACCCACAGGTTGAGAACCATAGAGTAAGTTCATGGAGGTAGACTGAGCCATCCTAACTGTGGATGACAACAACCTTCTGTGGGCTGGGGTCCTGGACTACGTAAAAAGGGAGAAGAACATAAACCTCTCTCTCTCTCTCTCTCTCTCTCTCTCTCTCTCTCTCTCTCTCTCTCTCTCTCTGCTTCTTCACTGTTACACACCAATATCCCGATGGCTATCATGAACCACAGTAGCCCTCTCTTCTGTGTTTCCATAACCCCAATGGCTATAGTGAACCCCACTAACCCTCCTCACCTGAGGTTGCTTTTGTTGGGTATTTTTGCGGCAGCAATGAGAAAAAATAACTATCAAGTGTCTTCCATGAAAGCAAAGTTTTATTAGATAGATATTTGTCCCTATGACAGCAGAGACCAGGAGCTAGTGAGACAGGAGTGTCCACGGGACAGGAGAGCACACAGTCAGGATGCTCTGAGCACCCCCGACTCCTGTCTCTGCCCCTGACTGTCAGTTAAAAGCTTTGGTGTCTTTGTGTTACTGAGAGAAAACCCTTAAGTTGGATGGCTCCATAGAAAGCCGGTCTCTCCTCCCAGAGGCTCAGACTTGAAAAGAGGCGGGGGGGGGGGGGGGAACTGAACCCTAGGCAGTGGGAAGTGCCCTATGTGACCTTGTCAATTCCCCAGTAGTTAGAGAAACTTCCTTCTTCTCCAGTTGTCTCCAGCCCGTAAGTCCTGAGGGTTCTTTCCCTGAAGTCCTGTAGGGACAGGGAGGGGCTGTGTGAGAGAGGCATAGCGCTTTGTACCTGCCTGGCCCCAGCTCCTTTGTCTGAGGTGACCGTGAATAAGACAACACCCTTGGTGAGTCTCAGTCTTGGATGGGGTGTGGTTGGGACTTCTGTTATCACGAGAAGGTTCTCACTCAGGACTGCTCTGCTGGTTTCACCGTCCTCTCTTAAACTTTGGCTCCTCAGAGACCTTCGCTTCTTTGCCCTTCACCGGCTTTAAGCGATCTTGGAATTGCTTTCTCGCCTGCTTTAATCCTTCAAGCAGAAGAGACCTTTGCACTTGTGTCTTTGAACAAGAAGCAGGAGTGAGGCTTCTACCCTGGCAAAGCTGAGCGGCTGAGCGGTGAGCGTGGGAAGGGTTCACAGCGGCCCCATCTTCCTGCCGAAAATGATTTTCTCAACTTTGTATTTTCCCATCAGGGTGAAAAGGCTTGTTTTTAGAGGAATGAGGTTCCCCCCACCCCCACACACACACTTTAAAGTTCGTTTGAACACAATAGTATCTAAAATAGAAATAGGCGCCAACAGAAATAATTTTAGGGACAGATGCCATTCCGAGACAAAGGAAATGACCCAGTTTCTCCCAAGAGCATTTGGCTAAGAGCAGGATACTGTTAAGGGCTTGCTACCATTAGTGGCAAGCCGTTGCAGTAAATAACCCTATAAATGTTTCTCTTCCATTTACATATTCTAAGATATTGGAGGCCAGAGATTTGACTCCGTAATTGACAGCTGTTAGACCTGGTACCTCAGTCTCCTTAAGCAGAGGTCAGTCTGCCAAGCAGCCAGCCTGACTGCCAACAGGGCAGTCCAGCTGCTTTGAACATCGCAGGGATTCTTCAAGGAAGCTACATTTGACCATAACTGCTTGCTGCAGACGCCTAGCTCCAGTTCCAGATGGCACCATTGCAGACACAACCATTCTGTAAAACAGCTGTACCGGATCTCTTGGCCACCATAGCCTCAGTGAACTCCAGCAGCTTTTTCATCAGGCCATGAGGAGAGTGTACCCTGTGGCCCAACAGAAGCCATGTGATTGATACAAGATAATCCCATAAAGGGCCACCATGATTGGTGCAAATACCCTTGCCATACCCCTTTCTGACTACTTAAGCAGGCTGTTTGGCTCAATTTTCAGGAAGACACACACACACACACACACACACGCATGCACATGTACACACTCGGGCACATGCACATGCATACAGAGCTGTTCCTGGTGTTGTAGCATCAGCAGCGATGGAGAGAAATCTCATCATTCTAAGAAGCTTCGAAAGTCTCCCCAGGTGATGTCATCTCGATTTGACAGAACAGAGAAAAGTCTCAAGACTTGCAGCGTTGAGGGGAGTGGCAGCTGTGGCCAGCTCTGCAGGCTGAAGTCCGATGGACCATAACTTCCTGTCAGTGACTGTCAAATACAGGACACCCCACTCACTGTTGTCCACAGCAGATTCTGTGGTCACCTCTGTGGGTTCACCCAGTCAACAGGCAGTTCCACCTTCTCCACTGAACGCCAGCTGATGTCGTCTGGTTCAATTCAGTCCCGATTCTGACCACTTGGAGATGATATGCGACCCACAGGCTGTGCCCTCACTCTCAGACCACAGCACCTTGTGCACCAGCTGAAAGCTCCCTGTCTTGCCTGAGCTTCTGGTCAGTGGCTGTAAGTGGGGATTTCCACACCCTCAACTTGGGTTTGATTGATTTGATAGAGAAGGACTCAGAGAAACCCTTGCCTACACTCGCTCCTCTCTAGGGGGAGAGGAGGGGGGCGGGGGGAGGGGAAGACAAGAATGCTGTGAGGAATAGCATTGAAAAGATGCTGAGGTCAAGGAAAAAGAGAAGCAAAATTCCAAGGGCGTCTCCCCTCTGGAACCTGCCACTATCCAGCCCTCAGGAGGCTCCAGGAACCTGTTTTTCGATGCTAATGGAAGTTCCATTTTGCAGCTGGGATAGGCAACACCACTGGACTGGTGACTAACGGGGTAGGGCTGGAATCCAACTTACAGATCCATGGTTGGTTCCCTTGGCAACCAGCTTGGCCAAAGCATTGATGGTAATGTGTGTGTGTGTGTGTGTGTGTATGTGTGTGTAGGGAGGTGCTTCATCAGAACAAAAGACATGCCTTCCCTTCATCATTCAGGAAGTGATTAGGACTCAGGAGCCTTGTGCCAGGACCTAGAATGTAGACCACACATAGTTTTTAAAATTATTATACTTTAGAGTTGCAAAAACAACAATGTGTGTGCACGCACACATGTATGTAAGCGCATGCATGCGTGTACATGTTTGTATGTGCATCCAAGCCTCTACATAAGTAGTTCTGGATTCAGGGGCCTTTGAAGCCTTTCATGGGGGCTTTGGGTTAGGTGTTTTCCACTTATGACTGGGCCTGCAGGCTGATGTGTCAGTCATACTTGGTCAGGTGGTTTTCAAGTTCCCTTTGCCCACTCACTGGCCCCGAGCCCTCCAACATGGTGAGGGAAGACTCACATAGCTCTGCCGACCCTCTCTTAGCTCCACCCTCTCCCACTGTGAGCAGTGAGCTCTGCCCAGTGTCATGGCCCAGCTCCTGTGCTGGAGTCTCCCTATGCAAGCAGCAAACAGTCAGAGGTTTGGACGGGAGCCGCCAGCACGCTTTAAGATATGGGCTTGTTCTTGTTATTCTGTGGCATGTATCCCGATCAGATTCCTCCAGCTCTGAGACTCAACTTCTTCACCTATGCTCTGGAATTGAGGATACATTATCCCTGGCCCTGTGGCTGAAGAGATGAGAAGAAAGTAGAGCACAGGGTAGAACAGACTGAGCCGTGGGACTGGGAGAAAATGTCACCCATGGGGCCTGGACACCTCATCTTCCTGCCTGTGCCAGGTCAGGACATTAGAGCAGTGACTGTCCCATGCTGGGAGAAAGCCAGGAAGAAACAGAGACCCCAGATCTCCCAAGCCATCTTTTCCTGGGAGTATCTGTCTCCATAACGGCTGTCAGCGTGAACAGGCTGACATTCTGAAGGAACAATGACTACACAGGCCTGTGTGGCGGGGGCAGGAGGCCATGGTCTCCACTCAGTGCAGTTAGAGCAGAGTGACCCCAGGGAAGCACTCAGCCTTGAGGAGAAAAGCAGCAGGTTCTCTCAGCCCTGGGTTCTAGTGCTCTAAGCTACAGGACTCCAAACGAACACCCCAGAGTGTTTCTAACTGGAGAGGAGCGGACTGGCTTGACCCTGCCTACCCTCAGATGATAGGAATGCCTTACATCAGGGTCACTGGGCTGTGTTCTCTGGCCAGCAGTGAGTCACCAGTCCCTGAGGTCATTTTGGCTCCAACTCAAAGTAAACAGGGTATTGAGCAGCATATCAGGTGAGAAGTGAAGGGGGGGGTGAGGGGGAGGGGGAGTGTGTGAAAGGAAAGAGAAGGAGCAAAGCCAAGATGCTGAGAGAGCCCAGTCACAGGGCAGGCATCCTCTGCCCACTCCCAGTCAGTAGTGACAGACTGAGGCCTTGCCCTTACTCTATGCTGGGGCCAGTGTGCTCAGCAGTTTGCAGAAGGAATGTGACCAGCAGATTCCCCATGACTTCCTTCTCTTTTGGTCCTGTACCAATTGTTTCTCTATCTACCCCACCTCAGGGGCAAATCCACAGGGAATCTAAAACTGCCCCACAAGCCACCCCCTGCATTAAAGTCTTCACTCGTTAAAGTGCGGGCCTCCTCTGGAAGCGCCTGGGCTCTCCTGAGGCTCAGAGGTTCAGGATGGTCCTGTGTGTAAAATCCTACCCCTAACTGATTAACAGGCTGAAGTCTGAGTTATGCTGGGCAGGTCTAATTCACCCAGTGGATGAGGCCCAGACGCAGGAGCAGTGCCCTAAAGTCAGCTCCCTGTTAACCTTCCAAGCCTCTGATTTCTTGTTTCTGAAACACACGTAGAGCCTGATTCCTCCGTCACTGTGCATGAGGGACATCTTGCAAGGGGGCCAGGCTGCTGTACCCTCTGTCAGAGACCTTAGGCCTCCTGCCCTAAAGAGGCTCAGCCATGCACTCAGTTCCTGAGGTGTCCTTCCCCAGCATGGGAAGGAGCCCCTTGAAGGTTCACAGGACCCACATACCACAGAAGGGCACAAGAAGCTCCCAGGAGCCCCACAGGACAACCGAACAAAAGGCCAAGATTCTCCTGGAAGTAACTCCTAGACCTGGAACAAGCATTCTGTTGACTTCTCTCTGACAGGAGGGTTTATGGGAATCCCCACATTTTTAACACATGCCACACCAAGCGCTGCTGAAGTCCTTTACAATGTGAACTTCTACTTCCTGCCCCCAATGTAAGGAGGCCTCAGCCTCCAGAATCTATTCATTCAGGAAAACAAAACACAGCTCCAAGAAATCCAGAGAGCCTTTTCTCCAGATCAAACTGTGGCACAGTCGTCCCCAGCTGTAGCCTTTCCCTCCCTCCTGCTGATACTGTTTGCTCCATCTTGGTTCAGAAATGGGGGCTCTCAGCAGGTGGGAGCTTCTCACTGCTGCTGGGTGGTCCTGACACCCAACCCAGTCCAGAACAAATGGAAGCAAAAATGACCTGTGACTACCCAATAAAACACCACGTGTGCTCGTTAGCGGCACCACCACGTGGGACTGTGTGCTCCTGTTAACACCAGGGGCCTCTGAGAAACTGCAGCAAGTCTGCCAAGCCTTCGTCAAGCAGACCGAAACCCAAGGATGAGTGTGCACGCCTCGATACAGACTGTTCTCACTGCTTGGCAGGGCCTTGTGCTCTAGGTCATTAAAATGCGAAAGTTGGCCTGCTTATCAAGACCTTTGAGCTGACAGAAACCGAGAGGAGGACAGGGAAACAATGAACTGGATTTCTGCCCCTGGGGAGTCTCCCTTTTCTGTAAGAGACAGACACAGTTAGACAAAAGCCGTGCGTGATGCAGGAGGAACAGAAACACGGCCTTCTTTCTCCATGTGCCCCTCACACTCGCATCCAGAGTTATGAGTGGGTAGGCACTGTAGGGGGACTTGTGGGCACCGATTGGACTACAGACCCCACAAGCCCCTTGAGTGTGGGCTATTAGATTGGAAAGCTGAAAGCTCCACAGTGTGTACCAGGTGCAGTCCTCCCGAGAGGAGGCTGGAGCCTCACTGACTAGAGCAGGAAGGAAGGTGGGTATGTATCGAGGTCTCGCCATGTGGAACAGGCGCCTGACCACATACCTGTGATTTGGCAAACTTATAGTAGCAGTGACACTGTCCCAGGTTGTCACTGGCATGTGGTATTTGGGTTGGTTCTGAAGGATAGCCAGGATCTAAGCAGTGGCCTGTAGAAACAGCGTTGGAGGCTCTTCACATAGGAAGATGAGTAGGACCATAGAGCCTAGAAGCGGAAATACAAAGGTTAGCAAGACTCAGAACTTTATTTAGGGAAGAAGATGACATGAAACTTGCAGAATTCTATCCTCTGTTCTGTTAAACTGGGCTAAAACATCAGACATGGACACAGTGTGCTCTAACGAAGGCAGGGGAGTAGTCAGTCCTTCCAGTTAGAAGACAGGCACTGTTGTATCGAGTTCAATAAAACTTGGACCACAGAGAGTTCGAAATAAACATCATCCAAATTGTTGCTGATTGCTTGTCAGCCCC
Source organism: Grammomys surdaster (assembly GCF_004785775.1). Lineage (NCBI taxonomy): Eukaryota > Metazoa > Chordata > Mammalia > Rodentia > Muridae > Grammomys > Grammomys surdaster. Next base: position 5,149,500 of record NW_021604626.1, read on the forward strand.
CTTTCAGTCACTATAGCAGGTTAAAAAGAAAACAAGACAGAGATCAGCACAGCTGGCTGAGGGAAGGGCATGTAAACCCATCTGGAGCCTTCTAGAACCTTCAGAGAAGCCCGGCTCCCAAGGCTGTAGCTACTGCTCTCCCCGGCTGGCTTCCTGGGGCCTTCCTTCTCTGAAGTATGCCTACCTTTTCACTCTCATCAGAACTCCCTAAATGCATCCCAGGATCAGCATACCCCGACCATGTGCACAGCTCCAGGGTGTGACCTGAGGTGACCACTAGACCCCCTCAGCATTATCAAGCAGCCTATGCCAGCCTTCACACAGGCTTCTTCATGTACTGAGGCCACTGCAGCCTCTCACCTGTCATAGTTGCTGTGTTCTGAAATTCTCTGGCCAAGGAGTAATATACTCTCTCCCCCCAAAAAAATGTCTTGTAGGCTCCACGGACATGTTTACTGCAAGAAAACTCAACAATATAACAGACTGTCCAGCAACAGAGTGTCTTGTCCTTTCCTGTTAGGACTCTGTGAGTAAAGTTGTCAAAAGCACACAAGCTGGGAAAGGCCCAAGAGCTGCTGGCTTGTAAACATCCCTTAAGTTGTTCAGCACTGAGACCAAGCCAGCAGCTTCTCTGGTGGCTATACCAGGTGTGGACTGGGGAGATGTCATCTCAGGGAACACTTCCCTGGAAGCGATAATAGTGTGTCTCTTGGAAATCCCACCCCTCATATACAGGGCTTTCGGGATCTTGTTCCAGAAAACACAAACCAGGCTCTACCAAAACAGCACCAAGTTTATCCTTCCGGCCGCAGAGTTGCAACAGCTATGTCATGTGCAAAGGTCCTGAGCCTCCTTCTGAAGTAGAGGAGGAGGGCAGGGAGGAGGGGTTGTGTCTTCACTTGATACAGATACTTGCTCATTCCTTGAGCAGCCTGGTACGGCCTCAGCATGGTAGGAGTATCTGGACCCATTAGTCAGAAGACAAAGATAGTCAGACACAATGGTCCAAAGCAGTTTCTCACTTCTTTGGGGATGTTTCCCCTGCAATATCTTGCCATATGCACACATATACAAGCATACACACCCACTCGTACGAGTACGTGTGCCTTTTTATACGCTCACGTAAGCACAAGGAAGCATGCCGCGAGCGACAAGCTCTCTGTTTCGGATCCTCTAGTAGTGTAAACACACGCATGTGCACACACAACATGCACATCCTGACTACAAAAGCACACACCCTCATGTAGATAAGTGTTCTGTTAGTGTTAAACCCAACTGGGGAAGTGACGGAGACAGAGGTGTAAGCAGAAGATGCACCAGCATCTGCAGAAGTAATCTGCCGCTCTGTGTTGAGCTGGCTGGGATGGCTACTTTCACTGACTGGACTGATGAATGTCTAAGGCATTAGTGGGGATACCTTTGGGCCTGTGAGCTTCCAGAGCAAAGTGACTGAAGAGGGAAGACCTTTCTTCAATGTAGGCAGTTATAGCCTACGGCTGGAGTTTTGAGTGTTGGGGAATGTTGAACTGCCCAGCTCCATGACTGGTGTTCTTGAGATTCTCAGGCTAACAGCTGAGAAACTGCCTCTGAAGAGCTAAAAGCAGGACAAACTTGCAGAAACATCCTCGAATCCTGAGCTAGGGTGAAAAGTTCACAGAAGCTGGATAATCTGAAACCGTAAGTCCACCCAAAGCTGGTAAGCCAGCACAGCCGGTGTTTGCCGGGACAATCCTGCGGGTCCTCTGGTGAAATATGCAGGGAGCATTATTTACCATTTTCACTGCTGTGACAAAATGCAAGACAAAAGCAAGTAGGGGAAGGAAAGGTTTGTTTTGGCTCACACTTCTGTGAGGATGTCATCGTGGGTGGGGGGGGCGTGATGGTGGCAGCTGAGGAGCCCGGTCACACGGTCACTCACACGGCATTCCCAGTCAGGAAGAAGAGTGAACCCAGTGCGGCTCATCAGCTCGGTTTCTCATTTTATTCTTCAGTTTAGGATCCCAGCGCATGACAGGAAGCTGCCTACACTCTGCTAGACCTCTCTGGAAACTCTGGCACAGACACAGGCAGGAGTGTGTTTCCTAAGTGATTCCAAATCCCATCCGACCGACAAGATAAACCATCTCGCATAGTCACACGGCCAGGCCCTAGCCTGATTGAAAAATGACTGTTGTCAGTCAGCCTGTGCAGCAAAGAGGAAAGGCTGTCTTTCTTTATAATTTAGATATTGTGGGGCTGGAAAGATGTCTCAATGGTCCTGAGCATACGCCACTCTTGCAGAAGACCTGTGTTCATTTCCCAGAATTCACATGGTGGCTCACAACCATTTGTAAATACAGTTCCAAGGGAAGCCTAGGCCCTTTTCTGGTTTCCACGAGTACCAGGCCCACACATAATATACATATATACATATATGTGTAGGCACTCACACATACACATAAAATAAAGACAATTTTTTAAAAATAATTTTGACGTTGGGCTCATTAGGAACTTGACTTTTATTATAAAATACATTTTGTTTTCAAAGATGGCACTGAAACGGTATTTATCTGGATTTCTGAGGTTTTGGTCCTCCTTAGACTTTGCACAGAAGTGGACGCCTCTCTTGTTTCCTAAAGCTTTGGCTCTGGGGAACTCTGGTGGATGCTGTTTATTCCTGCCTTGTTTTAAGTGTTGGTGGTCCTGGCAGGCCCATCTTTCTTTTTCCTCAAGTAAACCCTATTCAAATAAATAAATAAATAAATAAATAAATAAATAAATAAATAAATAAGATACAATGAAAATAAACAAAATGCAAATAAACAAAACAAAACAACCCCAAAGCGAGCACTGTAGTATACAAAGAGGAAAACCAGCCCTGGGTACCCAGAGCCGTACCTGGTTGTGAGCTCTCCTGGTACAGTGCAAAAACAGTTTGAGCTACTGAGTCTTGGGACAGTGTGGTGCAAACTCCCCTCAGGGAGTGTTGTAGGAATATGTCCGAATGGGGGGACAGCTGTGATCCTGCTCTTGCAGATGCACCCAGGGGAACCGTGAGGGAGATGCAAATAAGATTGAACCCAGAATGGAGAAGCGTTTTACACAGAGGCGCTTGCAGGACTATGATAATGCTCCTTTCTTTTTTCTGCTTTGGGGCAGGTTTCAGCTTTTTCCAGCTGATACGTGACTTGTGGTATTGCAGCAAGAGAGGAGGACCCAGCCCTCCGGGTACGCCTGAGAGCTCACCGGAGCTGCCTGTGTGTCTGCCTGCTGTGTGTCTGCCTGCTGTAGCATTAGATACAAAAGTAGATTGGAATAGTGAGGTTGAAAGAAAGAAAGAGAGGAAGGTGGAAGGAAGGAAGGAAAGGGCAGAGGGAGTGAGACAGAGAGGGGAGAAGGGAACGGGGGAAGAAGAAGGAGCAAACCTGGCCAAGTAATCAAAACCCGAAAAATGTCTGAGAAACTTTCACGGTGTGAGGAACCCGAGGAGGCCTCTGACTGGCCTGAGGACTGCTGAACTCCACCTGCTTGTGATGGTGATCCAACATGATGAGGATGGACAGTAGGTACAGTAAAGGTATGAGGATAGACCCTGGACACAATGAGGACATCAGGATGGACACTGGGTATAGTGAGGGCATCAGGATGGACCCTGTGCATGGCAGGGACATCAGGATGGACACTGGGCATAGAGAGGACATCAGGATGGACCCTGTGCATGGCAGGGACATCAGGATGGACACTGGGGTTAGTAAGGACATCAGGATGGACACTTTTCACAGTGAGGACCTCAGGATGGACACTGGGCATAGAGAGGACCTCAGGATGGACCCTGGATAAAGTGATATGAGGACAGAAGTGGACATGGTACCAACCTGAAGATGGACACTGGACATGGTGAGGACCTAAGGATGGACATGAGGTGGTGATGTCATGAAGACAAGCAGTGGAGACACACACAGGATGAACTGGGTAAGGATGAGAGGTAAGAATCCAGAGGCCTGTGCTGTGCATGTTTCATGGTTAACAGTGTGGCCACGTAGTCGCTGGTGATTTCTGTTAGAGAAGCCAGAATCATCGCAAGTGGAACACGGTGCCCTTAACTTTCTGTAAATCTGAAACTTTGAAATAGTTTTGTATCTACAGAAAAGATCTTAAACACTGGAATGATGGTTTTACTGCCACAGTAAGGTCAGAGTTGCGAGATGAAATGCATCTGACATTAAAGGGCAGAGTGTCAGGCTGCGGCTTTCCCAACCCTCTGGGAGAGGCACCGTGTGGCCGGTGATGAGGCGTCCGAGCTACAAGACAGAGCACAGAAGGCGGGGTGGGGGTGGAGGTGCTCACGCCTCTCACCCAATAAAACTTGGGCTGTTAACCACAATCTGGGTGTTCTGAACTGAAAACTCATAAAACCCAGAGACTAAAGCCCAAGGTGAGGACATGTGACAGAGTTCTCCACAGAGGATAGCTGTCCCAGGGCTGGCCTGGCTTCCCAGGAAGCCCTGGAGCCCTTCTACTGGTCATGGGCCCTGGATGTCTGGAATCAGAACCATAGATTGGACTAGTTTATCCTCCATTTCCTTTGCCTAATCCCAGAGTGGAAGAGTGGTAGCTGACAAATCTCAAACAGAACAGAACTTAAGATTCTCTGGAGTGGCTCGTAGCTCAGAACCCAGGAACTTACTCAGAAGCAGGACTCCGCCCAGCCCCAACCCCACAGTATTTATTCAGGTTTCTATTTGCAAAACCCAGCAGGGCAGGGCCTTTGTGCTCTGAGCTGACAAACTTTGTCATACTTCAAGCAGAACTGGCTTGCCCTCAGTGGACAGACAGTGCCTAGAGCTGCGGGCCTCCCTCCTCCGTAGCAGGAGGTAGCAATGTCTCCCACTGCCTTTCCTAGGCCTCCACTCCAGGGTGGGTCACACAGTTCCTCACGGTTGGTTTTCTTGTAAGGTCCTAGAGCAGAAGCAGTGGATTCTCTAATGAAGTCTGGATCTAACTGGGAGGTTTCCTGTGTGTCCAACTCCATGTGAGCTCCATGGTAAGAGGCAGAGCCAGGACGGACAGAAGGACCTGCTATGGTAGGAGGCAGCCCAAGGCAACATGTCTTTATGAATTCTCCTCAGACAGGGAGAGGTGCACAGCTGTCCATCCTCTGGCAACTATTAGGGCACAACGACCAGCTTAGAGGTTCTAAGGCCAAGCTGATCGAGACCCATAGCTCAGCCCAGCGGCCCATCCATGGGCTTGGGTCTCAGTTCCATAATACCCTGTTTCCTGTCTTCCTCAGCCTGTCCCCCATGTCATCCAGGCTTTTCCTTTCAAACATCCTCAAGCTTCCTGCCTCTGGTCATATCCCATCTTCTGAGGCCACAACATGTATTCTGCGTCTCACAGGGCCTCTTGGGCTGTAACCACTCTTCTTAAAGCCTCCTGATTCCTCCTCCCGTGGCTAGTCTGCATATCTGGGCACTTTGTTTTATGGACTGCCATTCCTTAAAGTCAGTAGCCCCGCTCTTCCAGCAAAGCCTGGCCTTAGAGTAAATGATCAAATGACAGCTCTCTCCCACTCCAGTCCCCCTTTTATCATCACTTGATTACAGTCGCTGTAGAAAGTTCAAGGAAGCGATGTCTCCAATTCATTCTGCTGTATGTTTTAGTTGGCATCTGCTGTAAAGCAAGCTTTAAAAAAGAAATCTACAGATGTTTTCCCAGCTCCATGAAATATATCTGCTATTTGAAAGTCAACAGTAGCTATATGTCAGTGACCTCCGTGCGACTATTTGTGCTGAGACAAATAGAAAAATCGGTGGCCTGTCCCCCGCCCCTGTTAGTTTGAGCTTCTAGAGATGAGACGTGAAGTCAACAGGCAGATTCCCTGTTCAACACGACATCGGGAACTAGGACCTGGGAATGCTTCTGAACGTCCCCATGCCCTCTGATCCCCTGTGTTTCTCTTGAAGCTTCCAGACTCTGGGTTTGCAAGCTTAACTCCTTGTGGTCCTCTGTACGCAGACGCCAGTGTTGGTATCGGTAGGCAATGAATGACTGCCAGTCTGGTTTGCTTGATTTTCCATTCTCCCATTCACCCCCTCTACCACCAGGGAAGACAGGAGCCTGATCACACTTTCCTCCTCAGTGGTGCTCTGCCTGGCTCTGTTATCACTGTTCTGTGAGCAGAGCTGTAAAATCTCAAGGACAATCCAGAGGACTAGAACTCCCAGGCACAGGCACGCTCTCATCCTTGCTTGGTTGTTCCACTGTATGACACCCGTGCTCCCAGATTTCTCAGTCTGCAGGACTCCCCCCTTCTTCATGGCTCTGTTTGATTTCTTCTGAGCAGTTGTGTCCTACTGCACAGTTTACTGGTTTCTATGACAACAGGTGATGCTCTGCCTGCCTTGTGTCGTCTGTAAATATATTGATGACAACTGACCTTACGGTGCTGTGGGGTTCGATGAGGAGTGGGCCTGATGCCTGGAGGGCTTTTTGGTTGAAATAAAATCAGACCTACAAGTCATAAAGAGACAAGTAGGGGATGGAGATGTACCTCAGTTGGTAGAATGCTGGCCTAGCATGCATGAAATTCTGGGTTCGATCCTCAGTCCCACATAAAGCAGTTGGGAGGAAGATCCAGGAGGAACACAAGTACAAGGTTGTCCTCAGCTAGGTAGGAGTTCAAGGTCAGCCTGGGTTGCTCAAGACTGTTAAATCCAAACAGACAGTCAGGCAGATAGGAGGGCCGGAGACAGCTCAGTGGTAAACTGCCTGCCACAATCCCTTGTTCCCACATAAGAAATCTGGTGTGTTAGTACTTGCCTATCACCCCAGCATGAGGGAGGCAGACAGGCAGATCCTGGGGGCTCACTTGCCAGATCTGGGGATTCACTAGCCAGCTAGCCTAGCTAAATTAGTAAGCTTCAGCCAATGAGAGGTTGTTTCTAAAAACAAACGGATATTTCCTGAGGAATAACACAAGAGTTGACTGTGACCTTCTCACTCACACATATATACCCACCCATGTACACTTTTTGGAGTGGGGGGTGGGGGTGGGATTTGAGACAGGGTTTCTCTGTGTAGCCTTGGCTGTCCTGGAACTCACTCTGTAGACCAGGCTGGCCTTGAACTCAGAGATCCTCCTGCCTCTGTCTCCTGAGTTGTGTTATTAAAGACATGTGACACCACCACCCAGTTCTACACACACATTCTTAAACATCCTCTCCCAAACAGGTACACATACACACACAAAAAGAAGAAGGAGGAGAAGGAGATGGAAAGAGAGAGAAAGGAACAAAGAAGAAAGAAATTTAATCTGTCTATGGGTTAAGTAAAATTTTGTTGGTCACACATAGATTTGTTATTTAGAATATTAGTATTAAATGCTAGCTGGCAACTTTGCCTCTGTGTACTGTGCATCCAGTACCACACTACTCTCCTTACCCATGTCACCTCATTTTGCCCTCACAGTAACTCCTTTAAATGGGTACACTGACATTTTCCTTTCACAGATGAGATTTACAAAGCACAGAGTTACCCCGTTTAGCGAGCTCCAGGCAGCATCCCATTCACGCTACATGGCTAACCCCTCTCTTCTAACACGATTTCCATCTCGTGGGATGCGTGTCGGCAGCGGCAGCAGAACAGGCTCCTGGTACAGAGGCCTTGTGCCTGATGCTGTCATGTGAACTCTGAGAAACAGTCTTCAGTTTTCAGTACTGAGGACCCGAGGAGAGGCAGTGATCCTGTTCAAAAGCTGGAAATCGAATCTTAAAAATCACCGTCCATCCACTCCTGAAGCTGATGACTGGAAAAATCCCAGCAGTGAACCAAGGGATGCATCAAAATACAAGGCTAAACAGGACAAGGTCAAGAGTAATAGAACTTTCTAGAAAGCTGAGCACTGTGGTCATCTCTGAAGAAAGATTACCTTCTGCAAGTCAACTAGAGACTCGTATTTCTACCAACTCTTAACTGTGGCACTATTGTTATCCCAATGCTAGTTGCTTCCTTTATATTGGCTCAGTATGTCCATAGAGCCATTCCCACAGTTACTCCCATTGTATCTTCCACTAAAGTTGTAGCTTGAGCAAAAAAAAAAAAAATCACCATCCATGAATAAGAGAATCACTGAAGGAAGCAAGATGACTGAAGGACCCAAGAGTCTAAGGGAGAGCCATGGGGACCCATGGGAAGCCATGGGGAGCAAGCAGCCGTCAGCCCTGGGCAGTCACCGCTCTGGATTTCAGGCCCTTTCTGATGCTGGGGCTCAGATGAGCTCTGGAAGCTTTTGGTGACAGAGGCTCAGGTGAGCACTGTGTGGACTTTTAGGCTGATGTTTGTGGTGAGGTCTAGAAGCCCTCCTTGGCTTCTCTTGTGGGAGAAGTGAAACCACAGCACTCTAGGTGCCTGACTAAGGTAGTGAGGTCACTGACCCTTGGCTGTCACCATTCTGTGCCCTTTGACAGAGAGAGTGAGCTTCTGATGGTAATATTTTGGTCTGTGCTCACGAACTTTATAAAACTGCTGGCTTCAGTTCCATGTGTGGGGTTTACAAGACAAGAAGAACCCAAACCAGAGTCTGAAGGAACTGACTGGGGGCATGCCAGTGTGTCGTTTGCGGGTCTGAGTTATCAGGGCCATCTGTCACCTTCTCCCTGCTTTCTTGTCTTCTTGGTCTCCACCTAAGTGTGACCCCAGAAGGCTCACAGTCATTCACAATTGTCAGTGATTCTCCTCGAGTGAGCACAAACCTGGGAACCTTTTCTTTGGAGTAGAGAAGGAATGATGATTACGTCCTTAGAAATCTCCTGGAAGCAGCTTTAAGGTGAAAGGGAACACTACAGAGCCTTGGTAGCGCTGGCCTCTGTGCCATTAGAATATGGTTAGCATAACGAGATTTTTCTTCAGTGCTCCATTTTGGTTTCTTTGATTATGGTGCCCACGCTGACCTAGAACCACAGTGATCCTTCCGACTCAGCTTCCCAAGTGCTGGGATCACAGGTATGTGCCACCAGATTTGACCAAGATAATTGTCAGATGAATATTTTCATTAAACCCACCAGTCTCCCTATTTCTAGGAAGGTGGTTTAACTAAACATGATTCCCCCTCCCCAGACACTTCTATTCTCAGGACTGCATTTGCTGGCTAACTGTGATTTCTTTTCTGTCAATTTCCAGAAGAGAGATGTTCTTCCCTGAGACACCACACAGCCAGTCTGCCTGTTCGGCTACTTCTGATCCAGGAACCGGCCACACTGAGGTGGAAACACGACTGTCTTTCTGTCATCCCCTCTGTGGAACAAGGCCACAGCTTGCCCAGCTCAGCTTTAGTCATTTCTGCCAAGATTCCCAAGCTCTTATTCACTGTCTTCAGCCAAACATCCATTTAACCTGGGGCCGACTGACGAAGGCATGGGTATAGATCCTGCCCATCTGGAGTGAGCCTCTCCTCCTTCCAAATCTGCTTGCCTCTGGTCAAATAACTTTTTCCCCCTCTTTTATTTTCAATGGCAAGTCCTTAAGAGAATCCAAAGTAATGCCCAGAAAGTGATGCCCAGAAGCCAGTGGAGTTTTCTGAACCACCTGACCAAGTTGTCACCTGGCAGAGCTGGCTAACATTTTCTTGCCAAGCCCGTGAGGTCATTTGTTAGCCTCTGTTGCCGTGAGGTATTCATTAGGGAGTATGAGGAAAACATCTGAAGAGTCCGGCTTCTCTGGCTCTTGCACCGTTTCTGGCCCCTTCCTGCCGAATCTTCACACCTCCCCCCCCCCCATGCCCCCCCTCCGACTCTGACCTTGCTTTGCTACACCACTTCAAATCTGTGGATCCTGCTGTCTGCAGCCCACCCCAGACTCGGCAATGCAGGTGAGGGCTTCTCTGCCAAGAGCCAGCTTGATCTCTCCTTCCCTCTCTGGAGGTCCCTGGGGCACTTTTTACCTGTCCTTCCTTCCTCCAGGCTACCAGCTGTCAGGACCCTGGTGCTCTCTATTTGTCTCCTAGTAACTATCCCAGCCCAGAGAAACACAGGATAGGTTTTTGTTCAATGAATAGAACCAGTCAAACCAGTCAACACGATTTTTCTCTTCCAACTTCCGATTGGGTCAGGCCTCCCCCTGGGTAATCATCATAAATAATATTTTCCAATCGAAAGCACCTAGATTAGCAGGAAATTAGACAGGCAGCAACGCAGGCCTGGATGCCTGCATTTCAGACCTGGGAGTCTCATGCCACTTGCCTCTGCTACCATGACCTTGCATCTCTGTGCTGCTCTCCTTTCGTTCAGGACAGAGGTCTCCTTGAGTCACATGCACTGACAAAACATGCTCAATCTAGAAGATATCAAACCCTACCAATAAGCCCTTCAAAACGCTACAGACGATTCTCACATGTACCCAGCGTAGAACCTGCGGTTGGTATTTTTGGTTAGGATTGTACACGTTGATAAGATTTTACCAGCTTACGTGTCATGTTCCCCCAGATTAGATGCCAGGGTGTGTTGGTCCAGCCTTCCTCAGCCTGGAGCATCTTGATGTAACTCATGTCGGGAGAGAGGCTCAACCCAAGGCCCCTGATGCTCTCTGCGTTAGTGAGACAGGTGTAAAACATTACTTAGTTTAACTTGTTTCCTGCTCAGACCTTCCATGAATAACTGGAACAGACTAGAGAAAAGAGTCCTGACAGAGGAGTGCGGTTTATCCCCTTTTCCAAGAGCAACATTGTAACCCAGCAGCAAACACAAGCTAACTCCAACAAGATAGAGCAGCACATGCAACCCAGCCTCGCTCAGAAGATCCAGCCCCTGTAGTACTAGGCTGGAGAGACAGATGGCTCAGCTACTAAGAGTTCATGTTGTTCACACAGAGGACCTGGTTTCAGTTCCAAGCTCTCACAGGGAAACTAACAAAACGCTTCCAGTTCTAGGGGATCCAGCAGCCTTTGGTGACCTTTGTGGGTACTGAGCACTCATGGTACACAGACACATACAGGCAAAAAAATCATACACATAAAATAAACAACTCCTCTGTAGGAATGGAAGCCTTACGATGAAGACAGTCCTACTGTGGAGGGGCCCCGCCCTGTCCAGAGGCCTGAGAACTTGCTGATTGAAGGTACCCACTGGCCTGGTGAGAACCTTCAGTCATTAGGAAGCGAAATTCTGAGAGTTTCATGCTGGAAAAGCGTTATTAATAGCTCGATGCTTTTGTCTGAAGATGCTTGGGAAGGCTCAGTCTCATAGAGGGCTGCAGAACACCCACGGTTCTCAGATAAGACTGACTCTGAGCCTGGCCCTTGAGGGTACCGTGTCAGGAAGTGTACATCACGGTGTGACAAGCCTGGGGTGAAAAAAAAAAAAACCAAAACAGAAAAGTAACGGAATCAGCGAGTTCTCTGGCAGCAGAATGTTTGATTAACAAAAACAGGGTTAATTGCCACTTTATCTGTGGCAGCCCTAAATTCACTGATCGACACTAAGCAAATGTGAACATCTGAGCAGCGGGTGGGGTAGAATATTCGCCAACTGTATCATTGTTAATCCTAGACACTTGAATGCTAAATAAAAAATTCATAGGGGAAAAAAACCGGAACTTTTTGTCCTAAATAAATCAATCATCTACTGAGCTGTAATAGCATGTGGAACTGTGGGTGAATCTTTCTTACTAACATGGATTCTTGTTGGTTTTATTTCCCCCCACTTAAGACAGAGTCTCATGTAGCCCAGGCTTGCTCAAATTCACTATGGAGTCAAGAATGACCTGATCTTCTTGCCTTCACCTCGAGCATGCTGGAGTTTACAGGCATGGGTCACCAAGTCAGCCTGCCTTACTGTTTTAATGACAACAGACACAAGAGGGTCTGGAGGTCAAGCTCATTCCTTAGTGCACATGAGGCCAGCCTGGGCTAAATGAGAATTTATCTTTTTTTTTTTTTTCTTAAATGAGCAATAATAAACAAGTAAAGCAGCCTAGCAATAGATTAGCACACAGTTTAAAAAAAAAAAGATTTAACAATGGAATGTACCAAAAAAAAATAATAAAGGAAAATTCACTGTTTTCTCATAAGTAGCATACTGTCTTTAAAGTTCCTCTCAGATAGCAAATTCTGGCAAGCTGACAGTACATGCTTTAATTCTCTGGGCAGCCGCCGCCCAAGCGTCCTTAGTACTTTTTACTGAATAACTGTTAACACTTAACTGTTAACAGTCTCCTCTTCCTATTATGTGCTTTGATCACAGTAGAAATATGTGTAACAAAACACACCACTGTAGCCATCTTTAAGAAGAAAGGTGAGTGACCCATACCCTGTGTGACTATCACCATCATCCATCTCCGGTGTTTCTGATTGGTTGCTTGGTTGGTTGGTTGATTGATTTTTATTGATTGATTGATTGATTGATTATTTTTGAGACAGGGCCTCATGTTCTACCTCAGGTTGGCCTTATCTCAAAGCAGTTCTGCCTCAGATTCCTGCATGTTGGGCCAGTAGCTCTGAGTTACCACACAGGCTCTTAGAACCTCTGTGTCTTCCCAGACTGAAGTTTTATCTCCTCTATGCAGTGCAGCTCCCAGCAGCAGCGGCCACTTCCGTGTCTAAGACTGAGACTGAATGTACGTCCCACGTAAGGGGAGTCATATGGAATTTATCTTCTTGTGATTAGCTTGCTTCCCATGGGCTGGAACACTTGCCAGAATTCCCTTTCTCTGCAAGGCAGAGTCCAGTGTGTGAGCACACCACATTGCTTATCTGGTCACCGGACCTTTGGAAGGCTCTTTGTAAACACCGCTAAGATCACTGTACAGCGTCTCCCTGGGTCCCTGCTTTGATTTCTTTAGCATGGATCCCCAGCAGCGGAACAGCTGGCGCCTAGTGCTCCTACTTCCGGTGTCTTGAGGGTCTGCTGAGCTGGCTTCCTAGCAGCTGTAAAGGCCGGCTCATCTGCAGAGTACAAGATCTCCTCTCTCTCCCCGTCCACGTCACTTCCTCCCAATCTTCTTGGAGGACACTGCGGTACAGAGAATCGTCCTTGCCTAGCATCAAGTCAGAAGGAGGTTTTGGCCCTTCTGATAGCCCAAGGCCTCTGGCTACAATGGAGCCATTATTCCATAGGGTTATTCTGGGTATCAAAAGGAAAGGAGACTCCAAAAGTGCTGTGATGCTTTGCATATGCTCAGCCCAGGGAGTGGCACCATTAGACCGCCCTGCTGGAGTGGGTGTGGCCCTGCTAGAGTGGGTGTGGCCTTGTTGGAGTAGGTGTGGCTTTGTTGGGGTGGGCATGGTCTTGTTGGAGTGGGTGTGGCCTTGTTGGAATAGATGTGTCACTGTGGGCGTGGGCTTAAAGACCTTCATCCTAGCTGCCTGGAAGTCAGTATTCTGCTAGCAGCCTTCAGATGAAGATGTAGAACTCTCAGCTCCTCCTGCACCATGCCTGCCTGGATACTGCCATGTTCCTGCCTTAATGATAATGGACTGAACCTCTGAACCTGCAAGCCAGCCCCAATTAAATGTTGTTTTTATTATAAGAATTGCCTTGGTCATGGTGTCTGTTCACAGCAGTAAAACCCTAAGATGCTGTGGGAGCAGTGACTCAATCTGCCAGCCAACTAACAGCTACCAGTCTCTGATGCAGTTCCTGACTCCTAGAACCTGACTCAACCCCATGAACCCTTCAGAAGGACTGTCCTAAAGGCTTGGACCTCAGAGAGACATGCACAGCCTTGCACATGATTCTAGAACCTGGGTTGGATGGCCAGTCTGGTATCCTTCCTGCACCAATCAAGCCGAGGCTCAGCGGCTCCCTGTCAGGAAAGCCCACACTTCTAGCTCTGTCTGCTCCAGGGAAGAGACCTTCTGCATCTGCAGTGCCCACACCTGACATACACCTTCTACCTCACCCTGGAGTCTTCAGGAACTACCTGGAACTGGTCAGCTTATTTCTTCCCGTCCTCCAAGGCTGAGAGGGTCAAGACTGTCCAGGATAAGCCAGTACTGTTGGAGGTGGCCTTCCTGCCTAATGTGAAGGGGACCACGTGCCTTAAGCAGGCCTTAAGCTGGCATCTGTCCTCCAGGGAGTGGGCAGCCCCTGGCTGGATTTCCTGAGGCTTTGAGATGAGGGGTACAGTCTCTGCCCTGAACCCCATGCACACCACCTTGGTGGCACAGCCAGGCACATCGTGGTACCCTCTTTCTGGAGCGTTGACACTCCAAATATGCTCTCCCACAGCCCCTCCTCCTTCTTGCTTGGTGTTGTTGATCACCGCCAGTCTCTACTCCCATCTCTGTCACCCGTGGGTCTTCCTGTCACAGTCCCTCTGCTCTCCCCCTTTCAGCCTTTCCATTCCTACCTTTATGCTGAGTGACTCCACCATGTGCGTGAGTGACTGTGTACTCACTGCTCGGATCCTCAACCTCCTCACATCCAGTGTCTCCTCCGTTTTACCATCCGTATCCATCTTGGCTGGCAGGGGTGCAGGGTGGTTGGAAACTCAGGGGTGGGACATAGCTTCAGAGCCTTTCTAAGTGACAGTAACTGGCAACAGTTAGCCCTAACCCTTTGCCAGTTCTCATAGCTACTGGAGAAAAGCTGGAGTTGGGGGAGGGTCATAGCTGGGCCTGATGTCTTGGAGCCCTGAACTCTACATGGCACGCCTCACCAGCTTTCCCAAGTCAAACTCATTCTTAGGGTGCATTGTAAGCTCCAAGGCATGAGGGATGGGAGACAGGCAGGCATAGAAAACAGTCACCAGAAAGAGACCTAGCCCCACGGATCCCGGAAGCAGGTGTCTGGGTTGCACGCAGGCTGCTAACACTTACTATGGACCCACCCAGGTCTCTCATCTCATCCCTCCCTTCTCTCAGCTTCCTGGAGTGAGGGCCGGATCCACTCATGGCATTTTTAAAGCTCCTGGGTAACATTCCACTGTCTAGGATAACTCCAAACCACACATATCTTCTGTGTCTTCTACAAAGACAAAAGGCCACACCCCTGACAGCTTGGAACCCACAATTCGGTGACCTAAACTCGGTTTCATGTTAATGACTTCGCTCAGGCTGACTGTACCAACCCCCAAACAGCAACTCTGGGCAAGACAGAGGTCCTCCTGTTCTTCCCGCTGATTTTCCTCCTCACTGGTCACGTCTCAGCATCCAGCCTGACCCCAGCAAAGCCATCCTAATCCTTTCTGTGCTTGGAGACTTCATATGCATCATCTTTCAATTCCCCTCGGGCACCACAGGCTTCTTTAGTACACAGGCAGTGTTATCTTCATTTCACACCCATGGGAGTGAGACACATTCACAGGAGTGAGAGGACCTGCCAGAGTCACAGGGTAGGTCTCATTCATAGGAACACTTGGCCCGAGAGCAGCAACACTCCACAGCCTCTCCGATGCCTCCTTTGCCACCCCCCCCCCACACACACACCTGTACATGCAAGTGACAGGGACAAGGGCCTGACTTAATGAAAACCTCATGCGCGTTTGGGCTCTGACATCACTCAGTCTAACTGGCGACACCACGCTTCTGTGTTTAGGTTGACACCATGCATTTGTGTCTGTGGCAAGTTTAGAATTACAGCAGCGGCAGAGGCCGTGTTGATTTAGTTACAGACCCTGGAATGGCCCTAAGTCAATCATCAAAAGAAAGAAAACAGCAAGCAAGAAAGAGGCAGCCAGCCAAGGAAATACAAACTATGAAGGGGAGAGGGTCTTGGAGTTCTGAAAATGGATAGCGTCAGGAAAGAGTAAAGACAGAAGGCCTACGCTCAGAGAGCAAATGACCCTTTTACCGGTTCAGGGAAGGCTGCTCTTTCCAGGAAAATGCAGAAGCATGCCCCAGGGAAGATGGAAGGCTAACTGGGTCAGCAGCGTTTTAACAGTGCACACTGTCCGGGAGGCTCTTTCCTCTTCTTTACAGCTGAAGTAAAGCAGGGCTGAGTCCTGGGACATCCCTTGCAGCTGGCTTATATTGGGGCAGGCCCGTGGCCTGCTGGGATAATAAAGGAAGGAAATCCAAGCGCCTCATGGGCTACAAAACCAGCTACCCCAGGGCAGGAAAACTACCCTCCCTTGGCCTTGATCACCTGGTTGATCCACACAGCAGTGGGAGAGCCAGGCAGGTCCCCGCTTCTTCAGGGGTGAGAGTAAAAAGTAATGGGCTTATAGGCAGGGGAACACATGGGTACTGCAACCTAATACCTGGTCAGCCTGAACTTTGGGAGCCGAACTGAATGTAAGAGTCAGCTTGGGTAGCCCAGGCGTGGGAGCTCAGCACCTCCAAATCCTCAAGCCTCCCCTCACCCTGTCCTCAGGCAGATCCTTGCTTCACCTGTGTTTATAGTAGCAGGCATATCAGAGGAAGAAGACCAAGGCAAGTAGGTGTACCACCAGTCCCAGGGGCAGTGGGCTGACCTGAGAGGAGGAGGGGGCTATGTCATTTGGTTATGAAGGACTTTGCAACAGGCTCAATGGAAGACCTATGAGGGGAGAGTTAGGAGGATCAGGAGTTCAAGGCCAGCTTCAGCTACATAGCAAGCTCACGGCTAGCCTGGACATCGTGAGATCTTGACTCAAAAGAAGAAGAAGAAGAAGAAGAAGAAGAAGAAGAAGAAGAAGAAGAAGAAGAAGAAGAAGAAGAAGAAGAAGAACAACAACAACAACAACAACAACAACAACAACAACAAAAATCAATGAAGGACTTAGTGATTGCCTGTGCTCTGTTTCTGGAAAGAACCACTTCTGACAAAGCTCTGTTCTGAGGACACTTTGTGAAGTGAAAGGACGGTCACAGTAACTGAGGCCTTGGCTCAGTACCCCAGCTCTAGAGCCATGCTATACTCAGCGAACAGACAGACAGAGGCAGAAGAAGAATGCAGAAGGCGTTGCTGTCTGAGAAGCATGTCAACTCTCTCCTACAGAGAGCACGCCTGCCATCACTAATTCCCCCTAGAAGGCTGGAAATCAAAGTGCAGCTTTGATCGCCTGTGTTTACACTAACCTGGCAATAGTTATTTAGTGGGAGCAGGGAGGAAGACTGCCCACCCTTCTAGAGTGGCCCAAGTCCAACCGATGTATGTGTGCAGATACACATCACTCTATCAAAGGACTCTCCATGCAGACACGAGGGTTGGGTGTGAGGAGACTCAGATGCTACCGCAGGGAGCAAGTGGGCTGTGGTTTGGAATAGGGTTAAACACACAGTCGGTCTTCATTGTTGTTAGATCTGGATTGGCAAATTCAACAAGCGCTGAAACTTATCTATAAGCCTGAAGTCAGTATCCATGTACTTTCATGGTCACTTGGAACACAGTGCGGTTAACCTTGTCTCCTTAGTGCCTATGCTCCCGGTAAAGCAGGACAGCGGTGGCCGGCCCTCTGGTTCAGCTCTCAAACTCAAACAGGTTATATAGCAGCACCTTTTCTTCCCTGCAGAGCAGCCGTGGTGCTTTTTGTTCACGGTTTGCTGTTGTACGTGCCTCTCCCAAACACAGAACTCTATATAGCACTTTTTTTAAAGCATTTTTTAAAACATTTATTTATTTGTTATATATGAATACACTGTAGCTGTCTTCAGACACACCAGAAGAGGGCATCAGATCTCATTACAGATGGTTGTGAGCCACCATGTGGTTGCTGGGATTTGAACTCAGGACCTCTGGAAGTGCAGTCAGTGCTCTTAACCACTGAGCCATCTCTCCAGCCCTCGATATAGGACTCTTAAGCGTGTCTCTTGTCTGGTGGGTTTTCTCGGCCCAGTGTTACAGTCCAGAGTCTGATGTTAAAGGACCAACAACGTCCATTGAATAAGGTGTCTTAAACAGAAGGGAGCTCACATCAAGGTCACAGATAGATGGGATGTTAAAACAATGTGGCTAGCTGCTCACAGGAATTTAAGCCCGGGTCTCCCCAGGAGTGCATGTGGCATACTTACTAATTGAGTGTTCATGGCAACATTGTAGACCATAACTGTTATGGGTCATGAAAGCTGACTGCTCACTGCAGCCAGGACTGTGACTAGAACCGTACAGTGACTTGGGGCCCACGGCTAGGAAGACAAGGGTGTCAAGTAGTAGGTTTGACAAAAACCCTTCCATTTCTTCACACCTTGGTTTGGTTTTCATGAGAACCTTCACGGCTGGAAAAGTGTCTCCCTGTCTCCCAGGATATTGCCCAGATCAAGCCTTAAGAGTAAGGCTCTTCCTACGGCCAGCCGTGGACCTAATAGCAATATTCCTTACACCTCTTTACCTTACACCTCAGAGCTCCCAATTTAACCCTTCAGACTCAAAAGGACACAGTGGGATGCTCTCAACACAGTGGGAGAATTGCAAAATGGGCTTTTGTAACGGGCCTGGTGTTCACTGATAAGAAGGAAGACGGACAGCAACATCCAGAGGACTTTGGAGCACAAAAGGAAAGGTCAGCTTCTCCTAAACAGGCTAGTGTGCACGGGGCTGACCCGGCTGAGTGTGGGAAGACAGGGCACAGGGGAGGAGTCAGGGAAGTGAGCACAAATGCGAAACACTAAGAAGAAAAGGCAAGAGAGGGAAAGGAAGAGAAAGAAAAGAAGAGACTTACCAAGAAGAGTTTGAATCTGTCTAATGGAGAGGGGGCAGCAGCTTTGTCACAGACCTAAGGGTACCCGTCCCACAGAAAAGCCCTCACTCCAGGATCCTTGCACTGTGATAAAATTGACCAGGGTCTGAAAAACATGGCTTACCAACAAAACCACCCACCTTTTCTTTGTGTAGTATAGCTCAGCTAAGAATGTGACACTTTGAGGTTTTGATCCTGAACACACATACACACACACACACACACACACACACACACACACACAAGCACACGTCAAATTGGCCTAAACAAATCAAAAGTTGCCTTTTGCAGAAGGCTGCCAACCCCACACAAGAGCATGTCACTCAGGATACTCCCTGAGTCTTCAGGAGACCAGAACAGCCCAGGCTGTGGGCTGGAGCTATGTACCTGGGCTATGTGAGGCTGGGGTGCACTCCACTTCCTGGAAGAATGCGTGCCACTGTTGCTGATCACAGGACTTGGGTCTTTCGGTTTTATATGAGCAAACTATATTTGGGAAGAAAAAAAAAAACACCTACAGCCACAGAAAGATCAAATCTTGGAGATCAGTACCTATCTCCAAAAGATTTCTCTTTTAAAGAAAACTGCAACGCACACAGACACATTCCTGTAATCCCAGCACTTGGGGAGAAACGAGGCAAGAGGGCTGTTAGGGTCCAGTCCAGCAGGAGCTACAAAACAAAAAAGAAAAAAATCATCTTTTTTTTTTTAATTTTTAAAGGTGTATTTTATTTTTATTCACATGTATGAATGTGTGTATGCAAGTGTGTGTGTGTGTTAGCACACACTGAGTGCCGTCAGATCGTCCTGAAGCTGTAGTGAGATGCCTAACATGAGTACTGGAAACAAACTTGGACCCTCTGTAAGAGCAGCATGAGAGCAGCGTGTGTCTTTAACTGTTGGGCTACCCCTTTTCTGAGTCTGTAGTTCTTCCTTTCTATTTTTTTTTTCATTTAAAATATTTATTTCTGTGTAGGGATGTCTAGCTTGCATATATGTCTGTCTACCATATGCATGCAGTATTCCTAGAAGCCAGAAGAGAGGGCTGAATCCTCCAGGATTGGAGCTAAAGACAGTTATGAGCTGCCCTGTGGATACTGGGAATCAAAGTCGGGTCGTCATGGAGAGTATACAGCTTCTGTGGTTCACTTTTAATCACAGCTGATAGTGGAGACGCTTTTGAGATCAAAGGTTGAAGCTATGTCACTTCTCTCTGGCCTTCACTGGGGCCCCTGACCCACTACAGCCGTGTGGTAACTGTCATCTGTCAATTGGGAATCCTCCAGGCAGACTCCTTCCTTCCCTGTGTATGAGGCATTGCCTGGTGACCGTGACTCAATGACTCAGCCTCTGCTGTCAGCGATCAGCTGGCTGGGGTCCTTCTGTTCTACCCAGATGGAAATCGTGACTAGAAGAAGAGGAGAAACTCTTCAGTGTTGGAAGTCCCCAGCCTGTGAGTGTCTGAGGCCAAAGGACAGGACAAGCAGACTAGTGCAGACCAGTGCAGACTAGCTCTTACAGCCCTGGGAGTTGGGGCTTTACTATCCCAGGATTATCTGAGAGACTTATGGCTCTGAGGTCTTGGGTTAGACACTTTCTGCTCTGGGCTTTAACCAACAGTGGCCCTGGTGCCTGGTTACTACTTGATACTTAATATTACTTGAGGAAGAATTCTGGTCTGTAACATTGGCTGGGCAGACACTGGGAAGACTTGGTGAGTCCAGGCCACATGAACACAGAAAACAAGCTTATAATGGCCATCCTGCCTCCTACCTTGTGTGTAACGACTGGAATCCAGACTATTCATCCCAGGGACGACTTGTAAGCTGTGTACTCACGGGCTTTTTTTTCCCCTTAGATTTTCAGTACATCTGTTTGAAGAGAATCTTAGGGCCATTTTCGCATGCTAGGCAAATGCTCTACCTTTTAAACTGTATCAGACCATTTTCAGTTCCTGTCTTCAATGCCCTCTGATTGAGTGTGAAAAGAAAAAAAAAAGCCCTATTCTTCCAAAGTAGCTGAGAGTTAAGACTCCATGTCTGTTGTCTTTCCCCATAATCCTAAGCAGACACATGCAAACCCACTAGTATCACTGACTACCTCATCTCCTGTAGATTATTCAACTGCAATCTCCTGTTCTTTCAACCTTTGTGGTTGGGTTTTCTCAGAATCCTGTGAGATATCGAGGACTAGCAAGCCTCACTGGAATTTTCTATGTGAATCCTAGTCCCATCCAGACTCAGTTCTTTTACCAGGCCAAGTCCGGCTGCTTAGTGTATGACAGGCTAATCAAATCAAGATACATGGTATTAAGGGTCTGGAGAGATGGTGGCTACTGCTCTTCCAGAACATCTGAGTTTCATTCCTAGCATCTACATCTGGCAGCTCACAACTGCCTTTAGGAGATCCAACACTCACCTCTAGCCCCAAAGATACCCAAGCCCTAACTCTTGTTCCCAGTAATAATTCCTTACTGGAAAGAGGAATTTACAAAGGTGCCTGAGCTGAGGATCTTGAAGTAGATTGTCCAGGATCCAGATAGCCCTGAATGTCATCACTAGTGTCATAAAGAAAGATGAAGGGACCTGTCCACACGGTGGAAGAAGAGGAGGAGGTGACAAAGCCAAGGAGGACTTTGGAGTGACATTCAGGGGAAGCCAGAGGTCACCAGAGGTTGGCAGAGGTGGGAAGGACTCATCCCCGTCTTCTAAGCTTGCACATCTTGATCCCAGTTGCCTAGCTTCGGGGATTTGAGAAAAAGCAACACTCCCATCAGAGCATAGGGACTCACATTATGGCCAGAACTCTGCTTTCCATCCTGTGAAGCCCTGGAGAGCTATTACCTAAGCATGATCCAGAGTCACAGTGCTCTCTCCTGGATATGCTGCTTATCCTGAGCTTGGCGTTCTGACAGCGCTCAGGGCTTGGAGGCCTCTTCCACCAGGACTCTCCAGCAGTCAACCTTGAAGATCGTCTAACACGGCTACCGTCCGACCGAGCCATGTCTTAAAAAGATGCTACCCTCTGTTCCTCTGACTTGATGCATTTGGATTTCACTCCCTGTGGATGCTACAGTGAATTTCATCACCCAGTTAAGCTCATCTCTACTGTCAAATGAGAAGTTTCTTCCATACAGGAATAGAACAAAGGTTTCTGACACTGCCTATAACTGGTACCCAGGAAGGTTCTGAAGTACTGTGATGCTTTAATGTCTAAGTAAAATTAGTTCTGTGAAGCCATTTCATACAGATGTTCATTTCTTATCCAAGTATCTCCTAGAAGAATCTTTCTTCCTTCTCCCGTGGGTCTTTTCTTATCCCCCGTGTCCCCTCCCAATCTCCTGCACCCCACTTACTGTGCTTCATCTGTCTCTCTGGCATGCTCAGAGCTCAATGCTCAACATTTCCTTGTCCTGGGTACACTTCACTGAGGACTGTCAGTCCTCCTCTGTGCTATTGGGTTTGCCCTCCCCTCCTGACACATTCTCCCATTTTCCCCACGGAAGTATCTGCGGAGATGCCCCATACACTCTTGGAGCCCAAAATGTCAAAAATGATTTTCTTCTCTTCTCTCCTGTCCATTAATCTTCCTATTTTTCTTGACAAGCAGAGCCCCCGGGTAGGGCTCGGAAAGTCAAAGTAGGACACAAGGAAGGACAGGGCAGCATTAGCAGCTAAAAGCCTGGAAAAGGAGGGCATCTGGAGCCATGTCCACAGGGACAGTCCTTGGAAGACCCCAGCAGAGGTGCAGAGCCAGGCATGAGATACAAATGCACCCCAGAACAGGCTGTAGGCTCTGTGGGTGGGGCTGTGGGACACAGCACAGAAAAACATTCTGGAGAAACAGGTTCCAAGGTCATCTCAGGGGTGCTTAAAGGCTCCCGTTCAGACACATCTACTCCTGGACTTCCTTTCCTCCTGTCCAGCTGTCCAGCTAGACTCCTCAGATCACTCTTGGTTTCACTTTTCCTTTAACCTGTCGTAGCAGGTGGATTCTTTTGAAGGAAGAAGGATGTCTTCGATGTCTTCAGTCACATCCCATAACCTCCAAGGAAGGGCTCTTCCCACATTAAACACACACAACACTAGCACCCAAACTCCAAAGCTGCTGAAATTGCCTGTCAATCTAGATCCCATTGCATCTACAGTGGAGCCTGGGCTCCTGAGAAGGATGATCCAAGATCTTTCCCAACAGGACCCTTGTCTCAGGCCCTCCAAGTGGGTGCCTCAAAAACATGACAGCTTCCTATAAACTTGTAAATTTCTGGTACTTGCTTTGGAAAACCAGCACGCTGTCAACACTACAAGGACTCATCACTTACGAAAATAGGCTGGGCGTAAGGATGTCCATGAAGTACAGAAAGGGAGGAAGGGTGTTAGCTCGAGAGCTTACGGCTGCTGCTTCCTCAGCCTCCGTGACCAACCACCTACTGAGGCCCAGAAGGTCAGCGATATCCTGAGAGTGAATGCTCCCTAGATGAACCCAAGACTGGACCCTTTGAGTGGTACCAGGGAGAATGAACAACGGAGGGTGGGAAACACAGCATAAGGAGATTGGAGTTTTAACTTCTTAGCATACCTATAAGGGACAAGCCCTTGCTCAGCCAACCTTGCCCCTTCCCTCAGAAGAGCCAGACCCCATCTCAAGACTGTGGAAAACGGAGCGCCTCTCCCCACGCTGCCTGTGGAAACCAAGATCTGTGGGTGTTCAAGCTTCTTAGATAAAATGTCACAGTATTTGCTTGTAACCTATGCAAATTCTTCAACATTGTAAACCACCTCTCTTTGACTAGCAATCCCTGAGACAATGCTGTCTGAGCAGATGTTACACTGTATTCTTCGGTGAATAATGACAGGGGTAAGGTCTGTATGTGCTCAGCACAGATACATTGTTTCTTCGGGTGTTTGCCATCTACTGTAGGTTGAGTTTGCTGATGTAGAACCAGCAAAGATGCCAGGGGATCTTTGTAGGTATGTAAAGTACTTGGGATGTTGCCGTTGGGGTGGCAGGAGAAGCTGCAACTGTGTGGGCTATTGTTCTCCCTCCGACTCCGAGAACCTGCAGATTTTACAGTTCCCACTTGCTTTCTCACCCTGAGATGCTCAGCTAGGGGAGAAATCCCACGCCGTGCCTCCTCTTCAGTCTGTCTCCTCAGCTCAGAGATTCCCCTAGAATTCCGATTCTTATGCTAGTCTTTTGGGCTAAGTGGCTTTGTATCCTTATGGTTTATATTGACAACGGTACAGAATGATTTGCTTTACTGATAAAATTCTTTTTGTTGGGTCATAGGAACTATTTTCCCTCATATAACCCAGATTAACTCATAGTCTAGGCGTCTGCATTTGTTTTATGTTGAGTGCTGTGAAGCTCTTGATATTTCACAATCTCTGACAGCAAAATGAGGGTGTCATACAACTCGGTCCAGTATCCTCAGCGGCTAATAGAGTCCCTGCCTCTGGCCGGTGGGGAGAATCTTTAGTCTGGGGTCACAGGAGTGTGCCTCTGGAGGAAGGAGCTGTCTTTCCTCTAGGAAAATGACTGCTATTCTAGTTGTGTGGAAGGTCAGAGACAGGAAAAACAGAGCAGTCAAAATTACATGGACAGATACTGAGGTTCTGCGATTCTGGGATGATTTTCATGTCTCAAACTGAGGGCTTTTATTTCTTGTGATAGGAGGACAAGATGAGAGACTAGCCTGTAGGAGGTTGGGTTCAAGGGAGGCTGGACCTTAGAGCACAGAGGAGGCCTAGGAGGCAGGCAACCGCCCACCCCCCCCATCACCACAACCCACACTGCGTGTAAAGCTGAGTGGTAGACACACTGTCCCTCACACCAGCTTTGTTGGTGCCTGTCAGAGCTCCTGGAGCCTTTGGGGTTTCGGGGAGGAGATCAAGAGGACTGGGGAGGTAGAGGACAGAACTCAGGTCCAAGTTCAGGGCCAGGAATGATGGCCATACACAGAGCAGATGCCTGGTCTGTTAACTCCGTGTGGGAGAGCCTTAGCCCCGGCCACAGTGACTCTGAAGAGATCACTGGACCCTGTTTGATGAAAATCAGATGGGCTGAGGCTCAGATAGGGAACAGAGATCTCAGAGAACCAAAACACAGACAGGAACCTGAAAGAGACAAGGGCAAGTGTGTGTGTGTGTGTGTGTGTGTGTGTGTGTGTGTGTGTGTGTGTGCACGCGCGCTTGCAGTGGGGTAGCCAGCTCTCCAGCTGATTCCGTTATGTGGTCAGAGATGAGGATGAGGCAGGCTGTGGTCTTGAGGTCCAGGTAGGCAAGCCCTGGGAGAAACTCTTGTGTTGTGTCGGGGTTCCCTGGTGAGCAAGCCTGCTCCAGCACTGCAGCTCAAGGAAGAAAGAACAGAAGGCCTGCTAGAGGCTGATCCCTGTGCAAAGGCTGGGAGGACTCAAGGGTCTCTAAGATCATAAGAGCAGCCCCGAGGCCACAAAGAAAAATGGAGTTCATGGGCTGGAGGCTGGAGTGGGAGGTGGAGGGCATTGAACCTTGGGGAGCCAATTAGCTGGACAGGCAGGGGAAAGGAGAGGGGTGGTAAGTGAGTGGACTCTCCCAGTCTTAGGATGAACCTGTTACACTCTAGACCGCGCATTAACGAAGACATCCGGCCCAGCCGCCTAGCTTCTTAGTCTCCTCCTCCCTATGGGCAAAAGGAAAAATGGAATTCTTCCCCCTCCCCCAGCTTCCCGACCTCATCTCAGAACAAGATGAGGGAGCACCTCACCCCTGAGGCACAGGAGCCTCGGGACCTTCTCTGGGCAGGACCCAGGCCTGGATAGTAAGAGTGGAGTGCCCCGTAGTAGGCTCCTCCTGTACTCTAGAGAATGACAGCACAGAGCACACATGTACCATGCCCAGGACACACATACACTCATAGCAAACATGGGTTCATAGAGGATACATGTATGTATATATTCAAATGCTTATATACCACACACCAAGCGCAGACAGATTACACAGTCACACACCACACACGCACAATCATGCACAGAGCACACGCTCACACTACACACACTCCTACATATACGATGCACTCAGTCATTGCATACATGAAGTGGAAACTGAAGGGTTCTTTGGAAAGTCAGTTGTGTCGGATGATGTTTCGCTAAGGCAGACACGGGAAGGCAGTTTCACTGAAGTGGACACAGGTGAAAGGCTGATGCAGACTCGTGAAGGAACATTTCGCTGAAGAAGACACAGGAGAAAGGATAATCTGCTAAAGCAAGAACATGGAGAAAAACAGTCTTTTTGTTCTTGTGACCCTTTAATCTGGAATCATTGATGTCAGGTAACTCGGAAGACAGCCTCTGAAGGCAGAGCATCTTGAGGAACATGCTCTTCTCTGTGACCTTCCAGAGTAAGCTGTCTCAGGACACTGAGGGCAGGTCTTGCACTGGGCTGGGTGGCCATGTCCTGGTCAGGCTTAGCCCTGGATATGCTGAAACTCTCCCATCTGGCCTCTCCCCAACAGACACTGGACAGCTGAGCTTCCAGGTCATTTTCTGACTGTTTGTTGTCTTGGTGGCTGTGTGTGCATGTGACCTGTTCATTCGCACAGAAAACCCTCATGCTCTCCCACTCCCTCTCTGCCCCTTTATCTTTCAGTTTCTCTGGTTCTATGCTCTGTTCGATGCCACTTTTAGCTTGCCATCTACAGGGAGCCATCAACCTGGGGTCTCAGCACTTCCGTGGACACTGACCATCCCTAAATGGTGTCCCCAGGCAGGGAGGGAGTTTCTTGAAACACTCTATTGAATCTAGTAATATATTTTTTAAGAGGTGGCATAGAGCCAAACCATCAGCTCCAAGGTGCCCAGGAGACAATGCCAGGCTTTCTCAGACTTGGGGTGGGGGGTAGACATGAATTGTGCTGCAGCCTTCCTGAGTTAGGACTCCCAGGTATGGAGTCAAACTCTGTGAGGCCTATGACATCTCAGGTACCTGGCTAGAAAACCACTATGTGCAGCTTGATGTCACAGGGGTTTATGTGATGCTTTTAAGAGGTGCAGCAAATCATGAACTGAGCTACTTGCTGGAGAAGGGTGGGGTTTTCCTCAGTAGTGTCTGTTTTATGTTGACAGTTCTGAGCCAGCTAGACCCTGCAATGAATCCTTTTTACACCAAGGTATAGAAAGAAAGCTGCTAAATCTAAGCGAGAAACCAATCCTGGTTTGCCTACGGTCACAAAACTGACTAATCCTGGAGTAGAGATCAACCCCAGATTCCTCTGTCTTTGAAAACTCCAGGAAAATACCTTCGGATAATCCAGGCGAAACTGTGGTGTCCCACACAGTGGGGCAGCTGACTATCATTCAGGAAACAAGGCCCTGCCATCTCAAGGCCCTGAATTCTGGACGCTCAAGAAGGCCGACTCCTGAGTATTCCGGAAGGAATGAAATCCTCCAGAAACTGGGTTGGCTCAGAGATGACCAAGCCAGGCCCTATCACAATAGAATACATCAGCCTGTTTAAGCTGGTGCATTTGTGGCCCCTCGTTAGGTGGTACAGAGTTTCCATGGTGACCGGGGGGGGCTCACTTATCTACAGCTCATCTGGGACCTGGCTGTTCTGGGACCTTTGACATGAGCTCCTGGTTCTTGTCACCCACTGAGACCCATTTGGCTTGGCTTTATTGATGGTTCCCAATAACCCTGTTCTGGTAACAATCAAACACTCTTTTGAGTTTGTGCTTATGCTACCCTATTTAATTTTTAAATGTTGTTTATTCTCTGAAGGTTTCCAAGAAAGAGTCCCCTGCCCCTGTCACATAGATACAAACTCTCCCCTTTCTAAAATGTACCTATTTACCTGTAGTATGTGTATGAGTGTTGTGCTTTGCTTCCATGGATGCATGTGTCTGGTGTCTGAGAAAGCCAGAAGAGGGCATCAGATTCCCCGGAACTGGAGTTACAGATGGTTGTGAGCCACCATGTGGGTGCTGGAAACTGAACCTTGGTCCCCTATGAGAGCAGCCAGTACTCTTAATCACCGAGCCACGCCTACAGCTCCCGAATACCAACTCCTATCTTCCAAGGTTGCTTACTACATTTTTCTTTTCCTCAAACTTCTCATCTTGCCTCAGACTCCTGAGTCTGGCCTTTCTTTTCCACAGAGGTGTTTGCAGGCATGCCTAGCAGTGCTGTCTGCTAGTTCAGAGGTGTCAGTGGTTGTCTGGAGCCGTGTGCTAGGGTTGGCACCAGGGGTCTGCCTGGGATGACTGGCTCCCTTGAGAACCTTTTGTGGCCACACTTCTGCATTTACATGGGATTCTGCAGAAGTGTTCGTCAAAGTCCTGTCACAACTGAGGAAGGGGAGGGCAGTCGCAGCCTCAAAAAAGAACCTTAGTGCACTCTAGCTAGCCTGTCCTCAGGCATCAGGGCGGTTGAGCTAAAATTCCAAAGCTCCGAATGACAGGAAGTGTGTGGTAATAGCCTAAAGTGGCTGTTCTCCAAGGCTTAGCCTTCTCTGTCAACTTGACTGGATTTAAAATCACAATGGAAAGACACTTCTGGTTGTCTCTGTGAAGATTTTTCCAGAAAGGTTTAACTAAGAAGAGGAGACTCGCTCTGAATATATAGGTGTCAGCATCCCCCAGGTTGGGGTTTCAGACTGAGTAAGCAGGGCAAAGGAGAAAGTGTAGCAATCACGAGGTATTCCTCAGTGTCTGCTTCAGGGGGAACGTAACCAGGTGCCTCACGCCCCTGTCAGCGTGTGAAAATGGGATTGATGTTAACTTCAGGATCACGCAGCTTTGCGGCCTACGCCGCCCTCTCCAATATGGACTGCATGGTCAGATTCTGAGAAAAAAAAAAGCTCTCCCATAAGTTGCTTGTCTTGGGTGTTTTGGGGACAACAAGCAAAGTAAGCAATACACCTTGGTAAAAGTGAGTCATGCCCGTATTGTGATCAGGGGAGCAATCACGGACAGATATTTGTTTGCTGTAATGGGCTGGCTCTCCAAGACTCCTAGACTTAGCCTTAAAGATAGCAGGTTTCTCTCTTTAGGCTCATCCTCACACTTGCCCAGGATGGGGACAGTTTCCAAAGACAGGCTGTCTTCCTGAGCCTTCTCCCGTTCTCCTGTGAACACCCCCAGGTAAGATAAGGTCGAAGAGCAGTTAGAGAGGGCAGAGATGACAGCCGCAGGCTCAACGTTGCATGTCTCTGTTCTGATTTGGGATGAGGACACTTGCGCCTTTCACTCCCTCTGACCAGCCTCAGCACCAAGAGATTTCTGTCTTCCTCCAGCTTCCTGGATTTTTCTGATACACAGTGACGGTATGGTGCACCAGGGGTCAGGCCACTCTGGATGTGTCTCAGGACACGGGTGACCATAAGTAGCAGCTCTGTATGATCCTCGGCACCTCCAGGGTGTGGCCAAACACTTGCCTGTGCCCAGTGCCAGCATTCATCTTGTTGAATAACAATAATTTACATAAAAATACTGTTTGTGTATGCGTGTGAATGTGTGTATAAGTATGTATGTATTTATATGTATATGTGTATTTATTTGTATGTGTGTTTATGTGCATGTGTGTGTATTTATGTATATCTGTGTGTATTTATGTGTATCTGTGTATATTTGTGTATGTGTGTTTATGTGTATGTATTTGTGTGTATGTGTGTTTATGTGTATGTGTGTGTATTTATGTGTGTGTGTGTTTATGTGTATGTGTGTGTTTATGTGTATGTATTTGTGTGTATGTGTGTGTATTTATATGTATGTATTAGTGTATATATGAGTATTTATGTGTATATCTGTGTATTAACACATGTGTGCACGAGTGATTCACTCTGCATTTGTTCACTTAAATGTAGAGCTGAAGATACAAATTATTTACTCAAAGAAGTATGCAGCCCATCATGGCTCCACCCAGGACCAGATTCCACACACCAGGTCTGACTCCCTTCTCTCCCACCTGTAGCCCGTCTCACCTTCTACCAAGCAACGCAGTTGTGCCCATGGTTTATTTAGGAAATCACTGTGCAAAGAGAAACACACAGTAGGCATCTTCTCGGCCTGGATTATTTTGTTCCACAATATGTTTAATGAGAACAATCCATACTGCTAACATCTGTCATTCAAATCCTTTTTAAATTTTTTTGGGAGTCAGGTCCTGCGTCCACCATGTGGGTTCCGGACAAACTCAGGTTGTCGGGCTCTGTAGCAGGCGCCTCTGCCCACTGACCTTTCCTGGTCCTCGTTTCAAATGTTTTAAAACTCTAAAGCAGCAATCAGATTTAAGTTTCAGCACGTAATTCATACGCCTGCTAGAACAATTATTTCTTCCGTTTGTCCTAAAGCTACCAACAGGGGCCAAGAGTGGCTTGCATTTTGAATCTAGTTGTATAATGGCTCTGAAAATCTCGCCTTTATGCAAAACAAATGTCAGGGGAACTGGCTCATCCATCCATTTCATCTTGTTGGATTCCCCAGACCCCTGATGGTTTTATCTGAAGGTTCAGCTCCCTGAAGTCCCAGGAGCCTCCCACAAGGAACCATCCTTGCTTATCCTCGAACAGCCTGACAACAACGACACGGTCTAGTCAGGGTGAGACCCGGCAGGGCTGTGTGGCCTCTCTAGCAAAGCCAGAGCTGAAGTGAAGGGGTAGAAACTGTCCATTTTAACGGCGGGCTCTAGTCTGCGTCTGCTGCAATCTCCCGGCCACTAAAACTAATGGAAGTTGTATTTAGCTAATGAAATAGCCTGTGGCCAGATCAAATAGCAATGAAATTCATTAACGTCTCATATACGGAGGAGGAACAGCAAATTGAATTGCATATGCTAATGTTTTCAGAATCGAAGCAGAATCAAACTGCGGGGGGGGGGGTGCGGGGGATGAGATGTTTGAGATTTGAGTGACGGTGAGACTTCCTGTCACCTTCACGTCCCACTCTGCGCCTGACCGTCGTGCTCAGTCGCAAGGGATCCCACAGATGCTATAAAAACCTTCGTTGGGGAGTGAGGTGCTAGATCAGCCATGGGTGGTTCTTAGTCAGTTGCTCACAGTGGAGGCTGCTGGATGACAGCTTGCAGGCATAACTTGAAGATGCCGTGTTTAGTTAATGGGAGAACCGAGGGAGGACGTCTCCCAGCATCAGTCACTGGTTATCCAGGCCCTCCTTATCTTTGACCAAGTACCTACATCTTTGTGGTAAAGAACCCGACTGAGTAACTTTCACTACGAAACCCAAATCCCAGCAGAGGCCACACTGGAGACAGGGGAGTGCAGGATCTGATGACAGGACAGGCTGTCTCCGTGCCACTGGCCACAATGAGTTGGTCACTGTAAACATCACACGCATTGCACAGGGTGGCACCAAGCCTAGCTGCTAATTGTTTGAAGGCAGAAGTGGCCAGAGAGCCATAGGCTGAAGGGAACACGAGCAGCAAACAGCTCAAGAGAGGATCAAATGAAAGGAAAGAAACTCCTGAACCCTCGCCCCTGAGCTCTGCGGAGAACTCTGGAAGAACCTCTGCCACTTTGGAGCTCAGTGGTCACTCCTGTCTGCCATTCAACATGGCAGCTCATGGTAGTAGAAACACCACAGACTCTTTCAGATTCTGGTCCCTGACTCCTTGAACACTATCGTAAGTCACCCTCCTAGGAGTCAGCCTGCGCTGCTCTGCCATGATGCAGCCTCTCATTTGGTGAAGCTGGTTCCTTATTGAACACACAGGGCAGCACCATGTCTTCCACTGTGGCTACCAAGAGTCCTGGCTCAAGTCTCAGGCCTACTGTGAGTGCCCCTAAAGACAGGGTCTGGTCTGAGATATACTCACCCCTCACCCCTCATGTCTATCAAGTGGTCTTTTATATTACACTCCAGATGTTACCTCTTTCCAGTGTAGACTTGGCAGGAACACAATTCATAAGAAGAGGTTTTTATACTGTAGGATGATCCAGGCACCGGACTGAACTGAGAGCAAATGGTGTGTTAAGAGCACTGACTGCTCTTCCAGAGGTCCCGAGTTCAAATCCCAGCAACCACATGGTTGCTTACAACCATCTGTAATGGGATCTGATGCCCTCTTCGGATAAACAGATAGATAGATAGATAGATAGATAGATAGATAGATAGATATCCAAATCCTAGACAAGGAGGACCACAAAGGAGCCTAGAGGAAACCCCTGGGCTCTGGTCCAAAGCAGCAAGGTGGGCTGACAAATACCAGATTCCTGCACCCCACCTACAAGAGGTAGTCGGTGTGTGCCTGGAGCTAGGGGTGGCACTGGGCAGTGAGGAGCTCAGCTGTTCCATTGCTTTGCCTGCCCTCTTAACTTTAGTTGATGAATTTTCTCCGTGCTTGGTCCCGGTTCCACTCTGTTTACCTGTGAAATGCAGGCCTGACTTTGTCTGTCATGCTGTGGTAAGACTGAGCGGAAGAGCCTCTTATGGACAAGAAGCCCTGAGTCCATGGGATCCTTCTGTGAGTGGAAATACTGTGATCCTTTTCCTTCTTGATTTAAATAAAATTCTTACGTTTAAAAACTCTTCAGAAAAGCAACAAAGAGAGCACACAGCCCCTGGACCTCCCCCGCCCCCGCTATGTTCTATGTTAATATTTTACAACATCGGGCCACATGTTCAAAGTCAACGACAGCTTGGATATGTCACTGCTGAAGGAGTCCTCAGAGCTTCGGCCCTCACTAGCTCCCTGATGTTGCTGTTACATTTCAGGGTCCCCATTACATTTACTTCCTTAGGGTCACAATCTGTGACCATTTCTCAGACGTGTCTTGTTTGCGGGGGTGACCTGGAGAGTTTTGAGGGGTCCTGGGAAGATGTTTTAAAGACGTGCTTCAATGGGGGTTTTCCTGTTTTTCTTGGGGACAGACTAGGACACAGCCTTGGGGAAGACCACTCAGTCGAGTACCTTCTCATCCTATACTGCTTCCCCAACTGACTCACAGAGGAAATCAGCCTTGGTTAGCTAGTGACCATAAAGGAGCTTTCAGGCGTCTCCCTGCCCACCAGTCCCGCTGACAGCTGTAGAGAGAGTATCTTGTGTATTGTATGGATGCATCACCTGTCAG
This sequence comes from Grammomys surdaster, assembly GCF_004785775.1. NCBI lineage: Eukaryota > Metazoa > Chordata > Mammalia > Rodentia > Muridae > Grammomys > Grammomys surdaster. The sequence continues at coordinate 5,182,130 of NW_021604626.1, forward strand.
TTAAAAAAAAAAATCTATGGCCTATAGGAAAGGGTAGAATCGAAGGTGGGACATCCTGGAGGCAGATAGAACTCTGGGATAGAGCCAGGCGCTGGAAATTCGCCCTGGAAGATGCGACAAGTCCGACCATGGAACCTGAGCACAGGTCCAGCCACGTGGCCGAATGTAGGTTAAAGTAAGTGAGTTGTTTAAAGTTATGGTCTAGTCGGAGAAGAACCTGGTTATATGGCCTAGGTAAGTATATTTTGAGTCTGAGTCTTATTTCTGGGAGCACGGGGCTGGGAGGAAGAAACGGACCTAACTTTAAGAGGTAGCCCCTGCTCCCACACAGAGGGAAGCGCTGAAGCCAAGAGCTGGAACCCTCCTTCATTTGCCTCAAAGGAATCCTTTCTCAGGAGGGCTCAGTCCCTGGGCTCTGTGGGCGAGGCTGAGCCCTGTGGGCGGGGCTGAGCCCTGTGGGCGGGGCTGAGCCCTGTGGGCTGAGTTGGGCCTTGGGTGGGGCGGGCCCTATGGGCAATCTGCGTGATGGATTCTCAGCTACAACATAGCCCTGAGACTTGAGCCAGAAGACGCTAGCTCCTGCCAGACTCCTCTAGCTATCAAAACCCACAGTGTCTCTTTTGTCATAGTTCAAATCTTACCCTTGGGGTGGTATGCTTGGGGATTCTAACCCTTGGTGACTCTAAGACTAGATATTCTATGAATTGATGCTCCAGATAGGGTCAGCCATTCCTGAACTCCGCCCAGAGTGACAAACAATCCTCACCTGAGGCCAACTATGGTAGCAAGTATCTATCATGCCAGCGCTCAGGGGCTGAGGGAGGAGGATTGTTTTGAAGCCAGTCCAGGCTTAAAAAGAGACCCTGTTTCAAAATGAAAAGAAAAAAAAGAAAGAAAGAAAAGAAAAAAAGCTCGCCTGTACACTCTCAGGGCTCAGCTCAGACGTCTGTCTGGCCCGCTGTGAGGAGTCCCGTGCAAACCTCTCATCGTCTCTTCCTCTTTAGATTATGTGCGTGGCTCCTCCCTCCCCTCCCCCCTTTCTACACGAGCTGTGGCCACCCACAGCCTGCACTTGGTCTTTTCCAGCCAGGTCCCCATGACCAGTCCTTCCTTGTCACCCAGGGGTCCTCCTAGCACAGTCAGTGATGTATTTATACAAAGATAAAGAGGTATAGAATATGTTCTATGGGGGTGTCGTGAGGTATGGGGGAAGGGGATGTCTTAGAGGGCCCATGCTGAGACATCTCTTCCCCCTGAGGGACCAGCCATACGACATTATGACATAGAATAGAGTTTATTCAGGGCATGGGGAGGGGAGTTAAGAGGGTAGCAGAGGCAGAGAGGGGAGAGAGAGTAGAGAAGTAGAGGCTGGCCAGGAGCATGTGGAGGTGGGGGAGAAGCAAGAGGTGAGAGGAGAGGAGAGGAGAGGAGAGGAGAGGAGAGGAGAGGAGAGGAGAGG
>NW_021604626.1:5183688-5208449 GCF_004785775.1 Grammomys surdaster
AGACAGGGAGAGAGAGAGAGAGAGAGAGAGAGAGACAGAGACAGAGACAGAGAGACAGAGAAAAAGAGGAGGAAGAGGAGGAGGAAGAGGAAGAGGAGGAAGAAGAAGAGGAAGAGGAGGAGGAGGAGGAGGAGGAGGAGGAGGAGGATGAGGAGGAAGAAAGCAGCCCCTTTTATAGTGGGCCAGGCCTACTTAGCTGTTGCCAGGTAACTGTTGGGAGGAGCATACCTGGCTGTCCCCACGTAACTGTGGGGGTGGAGTTTAGACAGAATGCTAACAGTCAGAATGAACCTGCTTTTTGTATGCCCAGTTCCCTTTATAAGTAAGGCCCACTCCATCCCGTATTCCCTTTCTTCCTCAAGTGGTGAATTTGGGCAGTCCTGCCCGGCTTAGCTCAAATCTTTTCTTGTTCCTTCTCTATTCCTGCCAAAATAATCGTTCCCCCTTCCTTCTCCAGTGTCTTGCTCAAGAACCATTTCTCGTTCTCTGCTGTAATCTTCGGGGGTATGCCGTTGCAGATGCTATAGGCAGGGCTGTGTGGACACAGAAATCTACGTCACAGTCCTGGGAGGACAGGTTGCTTTTCTTGCTTTGTCCTCACACAGTTGTCCCTCTGTGTGTGACTGTGTCCTGATTTCCTCCTACAAAGGCGCCGGTGGGATGGGATTTGGGCTGCCCTAATGACCTAATTTTAACTTTACTACTTAAAATTTCCAATTACGATCACATTCTGAGACGCGAGGGGTTAAGATTCTAATAACATAAGACTTGGAGAGACAGGCTGGTGAGACGGCTCAGCGGTTAAGAGCACTGACTGCTCTTCTAGAGGTCATGAGTTCAAATCCCAGCAACTACATGGTGGCTCACAACCACCCTCAATGAGATCTAATGCCCTCATATGGGTGTCTGAAGACAGCGACAGTGTACTTACATATAATAAATAAATAAATAAATATATTTTAAAAAAAGACTTTGAAGGACATAATTTACTTTGTAACATCTTCTATCTTTCCTCTCCCTTCTCCTCCCTCCCTTGCTATAAAAACAGAAGTTGAGTCCTGTATTAATATTATTATAAAGAATAGTGAGGATGTGTTCTTTGTCCTTTGGTAACACCTGCTAGCCCAAAGAGGACAGGTGAGCAGCCACTAGATTTTTTGTGGTACCTCAGGGTGCCTGCTGCCAGTCCTGTATGTTCCACACTGTGCTGGAAGCCACGCCCAGCTTCCTGTCCCACAGAGAAGTGGCTTCCTACTGGTGGACTTCTAGTCATCTGAATTTATAGTGACTAGAACTGTGCCTCCCCAGATATGATGGGTACACCTGTAGTCCTAGCACTCAGAAGACTGAGGCAGGAGGAGTGTCACAAATTTGAAGCCTGCCCTAGCTACATAGCAACTCCTTTAGATCAAAGGTAAAGGAGAAAGAGAGAGAGAAACAAAAAAGGAAAATAGAATCATAGTGGCTGGAATAAGCAAATGCTGCTTAAACTGAACCCAAATAAACTGATACTGTACTTTTTCTTCTTGTAGGTTTTTTTCTCTGATTGATGGACTTTGCCTTAGACTTAACAAGCAAAGGTCGGCAGATGCATTTTGTTTTGCTTTTAAATTCATAAAAATATAAATGTATGCCGCAAAAGAGGCAATGGCCCACATATTGGGGAGGAGTGACTTCTGCGATTTCTTCTATTTAGAAGTTTCACACTTTCCCATTGCAATGTGGAATACATCTAAAATTGCAACTGCGACAATGAGTTAATATGTTACATTTGACATGAGCCAAAAATAAAAATGAGCCTCATGCTCTGAAAATGATGAGCAAATTAGTTTAAAATCTCACAAAGACTTGCAACAATGTTTTGTTTTGTGTACACACACACACAGATGAAATCTAATGTAGCCAAGGCTGGACTCACCACATAGGCTGGCTTTTCACTCTTCCGAACCTTCTGCCTCCATTCCTCAAACACCTGGGTTAGAGTGTGATGCTTTTCTTAACTTTGAAACAAGTTTGAGGAAACACAAGGTGCTAAATCGGAAGAGATCACCTTGGGGTGGACAGATGCCTACCTAGGTGGTTAAGGACAGAGACTAAGGGACTGTCATGGTTTGAATATGCTTGGCTCAGGGAATGGCACTATTAGAAGGTGTGACCTTGTTGGAGTAGGTGTGTCACTGTGGGTGTGGGCTTTAAGACCCTCATCCTAGCTGCCTGGAAGCCAGTATTCTGCTAGCAGCCTTCAGATGAAGATGTAGAACTCTCAGCTCCTCCTGCACCATGCCTGCCTGGATGCTGCCATGTTCCTGCCCTGATGTTAATGGACGGAATCTCTGAACCCATAAGCCAGTCCCAGTTAAATGTTGTCCTTGTAAGAGTTGCCTAGGTCATGGTGTCTGTTCACAGCAGTAAAACCTTAACTAAAACAGGGACCCTCGCTCAGATGAGAGCACCACAGTAAACAGCTGACAGCTGCCCACATGGAAGTCTGGCTCCAAGCAACCTGATGCCCGCTCTTCCAAACTCTGTGGGCACCTGGGCTCCCATGCACATACACAAAAACACAGATGCACACATAAACGAATACAAATATCTCTTTAAAAAGAAGTGTCCAGTTTGGTTATTGCACAATTACATCTTAGCAGCTCCCTGCAGTGCCCCACAGTACCCCACAGTGCCCAGCAGTGCCCCACAGTACCCCACAGTGCCCAGCAGTGCCCCACAGTGCCCCACAGTACCCCACAGTACCCCACAGTACCCCACAGTGCCCAGCAGTGCCCCGCAGTGCCCAGCAGTGCCCCACAGTGCCCCACAGTGCCCCACAGTGCCTCACAGTGCCCAGCAGTGCCCCACAGTACCCCACAGTGCCCAGGTCACCTACAACTGTAAGTGAGACCCTGTCTTTAAAAAATCAAAAACATAAAACAAAACTAAAATCTGTTTTAGCTTCATGATGGCTCAGATTGGGTGTAAAAAGTTTTATCTTGTTTGAATTGAGAGAGAGAGAGAGAGAGAGAGAGAGAGAGAGAGAGAGAGAGAGAGAGAGTGTATACATGTGTGATCTTATGTTTCTTGGAGCTGCAATTGCAGCCAGTTCTGAGCTTCTGAACTCGGAATTTCTGACCTTCTGAAGAACAGTGGGCATTGCTTACCTCGGGGCCATCTCTCCAGCCCCTGGTTTTTATTTTATTTTTATTTTTTTGTGGATTTTTTTTTTTTTGAAACAAGGTTTCACTGTATGGGGCAGAAGGCCTAGAAAGGAAATTTTCTTTTGAAGAAGCAAAATATTACCAAAAGCCAGACTCTAACTCCACAATGCTGACCTGCATCAAACTAAATGAACTGGGCCTAAGGGTCTCTCAGGCACTGGGACCAGCTAGCATGTCTCTAATTCCTCCAGATAAGAGTTTCCTCACAGAGACCCAGGAAGCTCACAAACTTCACAGAAAAGTTGCAAGACTCAATTAAAAAAAACTTCCTAGAGGAGGAGGGACAGCATCGCAGGGGCTGCCTGAAGGCGGGCTCTGACCTCCGGAGCAGCAGCCAGTGCTCCTAACCGCTCCAGCCACAGTCAGCCTGTCTTCCCTAGTCTGGTTTTGTTTTCATGATGGTGAGCCTCTTTTTCTGGACCTCATGCTGTTAGTTTGGATAAACTAACCTGCCTCCATCTTGAACTTGAAAGCTATCTTATAGTAGAAACGAGCTAGCCTCATTCCTGTCTATGATTAAATCTCTGTTTCTTAAGGATTGGGCTATGTCAACTACACACAGTTCTGTACTGTGTGTTCCAGGAAACAGCAAGCATGCCTTTGATACAAAAGGTTCTTATGACCACCGTTGTCATGACCACCTTGCCACCAGGTCTTTGTTACGACCAATTTGCTATGCTTCTGTAGCCCAGCCTATTTGCCTGCCAAATCTCCCATTTTGAAAACCCCTATTCTTGGCTGGGCGTTGGTGGCGCATGCCTTTAATCCCAGCACTTGGGAGGCAGAGGCAGGCGGATTTCTGAGTTCGAGGCCAGCCCGGTCTACAGAGTGAGTTCCAGGACTGCCAAGACTACACAGAGAAACCCTGTCTCAAAAAACAAAAAACAAAAACAAACAAAAAAAAAAAACCAACCCCTATTCTTGAACTATAAACACCCTGAGCAGTGATGGTGCATACACAACTTTAATCCCAGCACTCAGGAAGGAGAAGAAGGTAGGTCTCTGTGAGTTCGAGTCCAGCCTGGACTGTAGAGGGAGTTCCAGAGCAGTTAGGGCTAACTACATAGAGAAACTTTGTCTCAACAAACAAACAAACAATAACAGCAAAGGAAAAAAAAATCCTTATCTTGCCTATCCAAGTCCAAGGCTGATCTTGTGAACTTCATCTTTAGGGAGAGACAGCTCATGCAGGAATAAAAATAATAATAATTTATTTGGCCATGATTTCGGTTGGTGGTCTGTCTCCTTGAATCTGTGGGATTAACAACTTCCCTTACTCAGAGCAGTGACCCCTCCTTTGCGTTTAGAGTCACAGGGACAAATTTAGTCCCAAGAACCTCTGAATGGGTCCAGCTGCCAACAGCCCCAGTGTCCACCCTTCCTCGTCTGCTCCTTTAGGTCTTCTTCGAACACCATCTACAGATGCTGGTGTTTAAACACAAAGAACGGTTTAGGAATTAGTGACCAGGTAATGGCAGTGCATGCACTTTGCCTGGCTGTCCCAGTGTCTGGCTCTTAGCATCTTTGTTTGTACATAAGCAGTTATTCGGGATGGGTCTGTCAGCTCTAGGAGAATGTGGTGTACCGATAAGGGCTGGGTTTTTTTCTTGGGGGGTGACGATGTGTGTAGGTCACTCTGTTTCTACTTTCTCCAAATAAATCTCTCCTGTGCCTTTGTCTTTGGTTCTGGTTTATTTTTTTTTTTTTTCATCATACTTCACAGACAGCCTACAAACAGTAACCAGGGGGTGGTGGACGTGTGTGTGTGTGTGTGTGTGTGTGTGTGTGTGTGTGTGGTGCAGCAATATTAGTGTCAGTCAGCTTCCCGGTAGGGAAGAAATGGCCTGCCTCCGGGCCTTCAGTCACTAAGTGGCAGCTATCTGCAAATGCAGAACAGGATTAAGGAGCACAGTGGGCCTCTGGAGTGCTCTAGAGAGCAGCAGGAAACAGGGTTCTTATCAGCCTCAGGCCTACTAGGGAGGGAGAGCTTATAGCTGGTATACTCTAGCAAACCTTTGACAACCTGATCATACCATTGGAGGGAGGAGCTGCCAAGAAACCCAGTTTCCATCCCCCAGCCCCTCCCAGCTTCCCAGGGCCAGGACCAGCCAGCGCGGAAGCAGAAAAAGGTCCCAAATAATTCATAGAAAAGGGGCCAGCAATAAAGGACCCACCTCTACATGGGAAACAAAGAGAGAAACTCAGGGCTGTATGAAGCAGCAAGAAGACAGGTTCCCAGGAGGGCTGTACAATCACCGTGCCAGGCTCACTACGCATCTGCACAGGGCATGGCATTCCTTTATCCCATAACTGCTCAGAAGCCTCTGCAAGAGTGACAGGAGATGCTACTGTTCTCCAAGCACAGAGCTGGAGTGCTTCTGTCAGTCAGTAAGCATTAACGGATGCAATTGTCTAAGCTCCCTGTGCTGCACAGAATGGTCTCCAGAGAGGGTTTCTGTTATTAGCAATCCCAGTGCAGAGCCTTCTCAGACACCAAGACCGCAGGCTTGGCACAGAAGAGCCAGTTAAGTCTCCGTCCTTCTGCGGTTCCCAGGGCAGGTGCCCTTACATCGTGTGCCCTGTTTCTCCAGCCGTATACAAGGATAATGATAGCATCCCTTGGGCTGCTTTCTGTTGTTGAAATCATTTAATCCGGGATTAAATACCCTGCATGACCATTTAGTTCCCGGATAAAAGATACACACAACTTTTATATTTACAATATACCTTAAACAGCACAAGAGCTGGGCAGATATCTACCCTCTATGCTGTTAGAATCTGCTTTCCTATCGATAACCCTGAGTTATTACTTGCTATGTTTCATCTGGGCTGCTCTTAACCCCAATTGGCCAGCCCTCAGAGCCATGTTTTCATGACTCACCATGGTGCCTTCTGCCTCTTCCTCTTTCTCTTCTTCCTCCCCCTCCTCCTCTTCTTCCTTCTTCCTCTCTCTCTCCCTCCCTCCCTCCCTCTCTCTCTGTCTAAATATATATATATATATATTTATATGTATGTATGTATGTATATATTTATATATATATGTGTGTGTGTGCCCATGCATGTGCTTTTGCGTGTGTGCGTGTGTGTATACATATACGTATATGTATGTCTCTACGTGTGTGTATGTGTCTCTCTCTCTGTCTCTCTGTTCTCCTCTGCGCCCAAGCCCAGGAAAACCTAAATCCATCTATGTCTCTTCTGCTCAGCTATTGTCTGTCAGCATCTTTACTTACCAATCAGAAATAACTTGGGACAAGATCACACAGCGTGACTTGGTTCTATTCCTCTCCTCTCTGGTACACACAGATTCTCTCCTCTCTGGGACAACCAGGTCTTGGGGTCTCAATGTTCGCATTAGAATATATTCAGTGTCAGGCCAACCCACTACAGCTTTGCGGTGTCCAGCCTGCCTCCCAACACTGCTACTCAGTAGGTTCAGCTGCAGGCAGTCTTTGACACCTACTGGTTCCAGCAAACCTCTGGCTTCATCTGTCACTGTCTGTTTCCTGCAGTTGGCCCCATGGCTAGGTCCCTAGAATCCTCCTTCCGGTCTAAGACAGAATAATGATTTCCCAGCCGTGTTGTTCATCCATCACGAGAAGAAGGATTTTGCAGGATGTGAGTCCGTAGTTGGGGACACTACATTCTGCTATCTCCTTCCTTCAAAGTTTTCAGCCTCCACCCTCAGAATGCAGCCTCCACCCTCAGAATGCCAGACTTCAACTGCTCCAGGGGCGGACAGGGGAAGCACTTCAGACTCTATGAGCCTCACCTTGGCCTCCTTAGGTTGGAGGGCAGTAGGGACTCTCTCTATCTGACCTCTGCTGAAGGACAGGGCCCGGTGATGCCTCCTCTGGATGGCAATGCTTACCCACTTGACACTGACCGAAAGACCCTGAGGCTGAGCTGGTAGACCAATGAGCTGGGCACACCAAGACCTGGATTAACGGATGACAAGCTGAGTCCTGTAGATTGAGGCCTGGACTCTGCCCCTCAGCTTGGCCTTTATAGCCAACCAGGTAGGTTACTGATGAAAATACAGATTTGTGAAATAAAATGTTTAGATCTACTGCACAGGTAGAATGCAGACTGAATTCAGACAACATCTTCTGTGTACTCTATGTCCTGATTATTGACAGCACCCCCAATCGAAGAGCACCTCTAGAATCCCCCTCAGGCCCAGGCCCAGTCTCTCATGCTCCCCCATGCTCGAAGCAACCGTGATTTCTGCTAAACACAACGGCCCCCGGGGAGGGAAGTTGGACCAGACCTCCATATTGGCCAGAACGTGGCCATTGACCCACACTTGAACTTGGCAGAGATTTGCTGGTTCCCATCGCTGGGCAGGAAGAACCAGAGGAAGACAGGGAGGGGATTCAAACTTTAATGGTCACCTCTATTCTCTGAGTGTCTATCAAATTTCCACCTTGGAAGCTTGGAAAGAGAACATCTGTGCTGTAGATCATCTATAAACCCAAGTGGGCCGTTTGCCTTGTGACGATAGAACAAGAGCACCCACCCGGCCCTTGTGTGCGAGAAATACCGGAAGTGGGTCAGCGGGAAAGAATTCCAAAGACGCTGCGCAAAGTCTCCCTAGACTCTGAGTGGCTCCAAACGTCCCCTTGCTTTCTGCAACCCCAGTGCGACAACACTGAGGGATGGCGTGAGGTCTGAGACTCAGCTGGAAGTGAAGGCCAGCGCTAAGACAACAGATTGACAGATTGGCTGACATGAGCACCCGTCCTCTGGGGAAAGCTGGCCTGGCCCGTGTAGGAGAGTAGCCTGTGAATCCCGCTCACTGTGACTTGCAGAGCTTTTGGTGCTGTGAATGGCTTGGTGTTTATCCTCTGCTTCTAGGATGCGAAGTGTGTTTCTGTTCTGCACCAACTTAGATGACTGCAAAGACTTAGATGAAATCCTAGTAACGGCTGCCATCCAGCCATTGGTGGGACTTGCAAAAATAACTCAAGTAATCAGAAATAAAAACAAATTTGAGTTTGTCTTGAGAATCAAATAATTACAGAAAACATAGTTGAGCACACACAAAAAACTGACACAGGATGGTTGCTATTACCACCATGAGTCTGTCCCTCAGGCCTGCCCCAACTCCTGCCAAGAGGAAGCAGCACCAGGTGGTAATATTACACTCTCCCCAGCACCCCAGCCAGACTGTGGCCAGGCAAATGTGATGCCTGGCTGCTCCTGCCCAGTGTGACACTCTTCTGAATGGCCACTGGAACCACAGGCCTCCCTGAGGTTTGGCGGAGACGATCCAGTGTACATCATTCCCTGAGGCTGCCCCACAAGCTCAATCCCTCTTGTCTACCGCCCCAGACACCACCCAGCCTTTTAGTATATAAACCTTGGATACGTCTCTCCCATTGCATTGCTTCCTAGGGAGTAACATGGTGTGGTCCTCAGTTTATAGCAGCCTGAAACGTGTTCACACAGCACAGAACCCAATACATTTGGGGAAACAGTAGAAAGTGATTAGGTGTGTTGCTCAACAAAAAAAAGGAGAGAGACAGGAAGACAGAAGGACAGACAGATGGACAGACACACACACACACAGAGTGGGGAGGGGAGATGGGAGATGCTGTACTGGCTGGTTTTGTGTGTCAACTTGACAGAAGCTGGAGTTATCACACAGAAAGGAGCCTTCCTTGAGGAAATGCCGCCATGAGATCCAGGTGTAAGGCATTTTCTTAATTAGTGATCAAGTGGGGAGGGCCCAGCCCATTGTGGGTGGTGCCATCCCTGGCTGCTAGTTGTGGGTTCTTTAAAAAAGCAAGCTGAGCAGGGCAGGGGAAGCAAGCCAGCATTCCTCGATGGCCTCTGCATCAGCTCCTTCTTCCTGACCTGCTTGAGTTCCAGTCCTGACTTCCTTTGGTGATGAACAGCAACATGGAAGTGTAAGCTGAATCAACCCTTCCCTCCCCAACTTGCTTCTCAGTCATGATGTTTTGTGCAGGAATAGAAACCCTGACTAAGACAGAGGGGAAGAAGGAAGGGGGGACTACCCCAGTGTCTGCTACCCCTTCACCACCCTCCCCCAGCTCTCTGACTCACTTAAGCTTGAAAGCTTCTAACCGAAGCACTTCCCAGCGGACTCTAGCTGACTGCAGAATTAGCCTGAGCCATACTATGGCCACTCTGGCTTCTGCTGTCCCTGTGTCTGTCAACTGTTAGCAAGCATGAGATTTTCTCCCCATGACCACTTTCTGATTCTGTCTTTTGTTTCACTTTCCCAGGTTGTCCTTTGAGGAAACAGCTTTGGGGAAACTCGTGACCTCTGACCCATGTCCCTCTGACTTCCAATTGCTCTGACAAGTCTCTTATCAGGGGCCTAACTATGAAAGGTGTTCAGGTCGAAACTAAGCCTCTGGTTTATAAAGAGGAGGAATTCAGGCTTTTTGTCTACAGCTGAACCCAAACCAATATGTAATTAAACAATTTCATGGTAAAACTCGCACGTTTTAGTCTCAACATTGATGGTCACACACTATGTCCTGTATCTAGGTGACTGCACTCTTTCTTCCCCTGCTGCTGTGGCTGTCCCTCTCCGCCATGGTACCCTGCTTACATGGCCCTCCAGTCCTGAGCATCCGAGGTCTCCTGGCTCTCACGTCTCTCCTGAAAGTCTCTGAGAGATAGGCTTAGCCAAGGTTACTTCACAATTCGACAGATCCATGGAGACATCTCTGCTGCTCAGGAGGGAGCTGAGTACTTGCTGACAGCCCCACCTGCCACAAAACGTCTGCCTTCCCTTGGTCTGTCTCCCTGTGACCAGTGGGAGCTGACCTGCTGTTCCAGGCAGTAACCGTGGTAATCTTGGAAAACTTCATCAGGAATATTTGCCAAGCTCTAACGAACCAACCTCAACCACATTCTAACAGGTCACAATACACGCAGGATAGGATAGGGAGCATGGCCTCACAGCTGCCAGCAAAACCAGCTCCATCTTGCCCTGGGCACTTTGTTATGGTTGGTCTCCCCTGATGGTCCCCAGGGGAAGCTAGACCTCCAGATGGAGCCTTGTGCAAGCTGCCTGTTTGGGGCACAAAAATTCTACACAGAAGCAGCCTGGGACTAAAGCTTCTCACAGTGCCGGAAATGAGACAGTAGAGTCCAGTAAAATGTCAGGTGTTAGTCACTGCTTGGGCCACATGACTGGCACCCATCAGATGTAAGCAGTGCCCTGCGGGGTCTCAGCCGTGTGTGGAGAAGTTCCAGAACACTCTTCATAGGAGGAGGGTCAACAAGGAACCGCCCGTGATGCTCAACTGCATGAAGACAGAAAGGGAATTGCCAGAATTGGAGAGAAGGCTCCGCAGTTAAGAACACTTGCTGCTCTTGCAGAGGACCTGGGTTCAGTTCCCAGCACTCACAGAGTGGTTCATGACCATCTGTAACCCCGGTTCATATGCCCTCCTCTGAACTCCACAGGCATGCATGTGGGTGCATGTGCATACATGGAAGCAAAAAACATTCATACATATAAAAATAAAGTAAAATAAAATAAATCTAAAAAAAAAGAAAAGGAAATAGCCATGAGCTGAGCTATCGTCTCCAAGAATCAAGGCCCAAATGCAGCCAGTGTACAGGGCCCTGGTCCCTCGTGCCCCAGGGCTGCCGCCCAGCCCTATAGGGTTTCTTTTTTTTTTTTTTTTAAAGATTTATTTATTTATTTTATTTATGAGTACACTGTCGCTGGCTGTCTTCGGACACACCAGAAGAGGGCATCCAATCTCATTACGGATGGTTGTGAGCCACCATGTGGTTGCTGGGATTTGAACTCAGGACCTCTGGAAGAGCAGTCAGTGCTCTTAACCGCTGAGCCATCTCTCCATCTCTCCAAACCCCCCCCCCCCAGAGGGTTTCTAGGGCAACCCAGTCCTGATTGTTCCCTGCTTTTGCTGTCTGCACAAGGTGCTAAGCCTAATGCTACACTCTTTATATCAGCGAAGTTTCCTAGAACTGAAGAGCACGCCTAGGCACGGAAAGTTACAATGTAGCTTTCCCTGCTGTGACGGCTCATCTTCTTCCCTTGACTACATCTGGAATCAACTAAAATCAGCTGGTCATGCCTGTGAGGGACTGTCTTGTTTGGATCATTTGAAGTTGGTCGATCCACTCTAAAACTAGGCCACGCCGTCTGGTGGCAGCCCACTTAAAAGGGCACGGTCGCTTTTGCTTTTTTGCCTGTTTGCCCTCACTCGCTGGCGAAATCATCTACCCTGTTGCTGAGATATTCCTTTGCTGGTATTAAAACTGCCTTCTTTGGGATTGCAACGTGGACTGGAGGGCAGCAGCTCATCGGGAATCCTCCAGGACCGGGAGACAGTCTGGTGGACTGAACACCAATCAGAACAACTGTCAAAGGTTTTGGCCTTTCTGTTGGGAGACAGCCCAACCTGGCTGGCCTGAAAACAAACAAAATAACAAAATAACTGAGTCTGGTCACTTGTTAAAAGAAAGAAGTTAGTTCAACTAACCTCTAGGTGTGGAGGAGGGGGGAGCCTGGTAACTTGTGAAAGAAAGAGGTTCATTTTACCAACAGCTCCAGGGCTCCAGACATTGTTAGCCTCTGCTTGGCTTGAAGGAGGGCATCCTGCCTACTTTACTGAACCATGATCTGGCCTTGCAGCCGCAGCTTGTGCAAAAAGGATATTGCATAGCAAGGCAGGAAGCCAGAGGCGTGCAAGCAGGGGCCAGGTTTGTTCTTTGTGTCAACCTACAACCAAGGTCAGAAGATTAATAATCTCCTTCTCCCTTTCTATCTCTGTCTCTCTCTGTGTCTGCCTCTGTTTGTCTCTGTCTCTGTCTGTCTCTGTCTGTCTATGTCTCTCTCCCTCTCTCTCTCCCCCCCTCTCTGTTTCTCTCTCTTTCTCTGTCTCTTTCTCTCTCTCTCTCTCTCTCTCTCTCTCTCTCTCTCTCTCTCTCTCACACACACACACACACACACACACACACACACACACTAAGCAGTACTATCCTTTACTGCTTTTCAGTTTTACTTTGTGATTGCTGAGTAGTGGGGTACAATTTCCCCTCACCCATAATTTGTGGGAAAAAAAACCCGAAGACTGAGAAGCCAGCACCAGGTGCTGCCCAAGTGCTTTTGAACAGTACAAGTATCCTGTGGACCCTCTGTGGCGTCACGTAGGCAGAGAGGTCTGTGGGGTATGGGTGTGGGGGCAAAAGGGAGGCTCCCAGATGCCTGCCTCTGGAACTAGATCCTGTGGCCATACAGGTCTCCTGACCAAAGGGGACACGAGGCATATGGAATAGAAGCTGCCGTCAGCTGACCATTGGATGGCAAGCACCCGGAACTACCTCCAGTGGACCCAGGACCTTGAGGAGAAGAGTCCTGGGTGGCAAAAGTGCAATAGAAATGTTAGCGTTGTGTGGTTCCGCATAAAAGTGGTATGGATGGTGGGGTGGTTTGAATAGACTTGGCCCCCATAGACTCATGTATTTGAATGCTTGGGGCATAGGGAGTGGCACTGTTAGGAGACATGGCCTTGTTGGAGTAGGTGTGGCCTTGTTGGAATGGGTGTGGCCTTGTTGGAGTGGGTGTGGACTTATTGGAGTGGGTGTGGCCTTGTTGGAGTAGGTGTGGCCTTATTGGAGTAGGTGTGGCCTTGTTGGAGTGGGTGTGGCCTTTTTTGAGTGGGTGTGGCCTTGTTGGAGGAAGTATGGCGGCATTTAAGGTTTCAGATGTTCAAGTTATGCCCAATGTGACTCACACTCTCCAGCTGCCCATGGATCAAGATATAGAACTCTCAGCTCCTTCTCCAGCACCGTGCCTGCCTGCCCACTGCCACGCCTCTCACCATGAAGATAATGGACTCAAACCATAGCCAGCCCCAATGAAATGTTTTCCTTCGTAGGAGCTGCTGTGGTCATGGTGTCTCTTCACAGCAATAAAACCCTCACTAAGACTGCTGGCCGTCACTGGCTTCAAAGGTACAGGAGAGTGTAAGCCGTGAGCCCAGGATGCAGGAGACTCCGGACGCTACAGAGAGAGACAGGGACGCTACAGAGAGAGACAGGGTCCCTAAGCTTACTGGCTCAGCACTGGTGAGCTCTTTTTTTTTCTCCCAGTGAGGTTCTATCATATTACTAGCCTCTGAAACAGTAGAGTAGTAAAACTCTGCTGTTTAAGTGCCTGAGTTTGTGATGTATTTGTCACAGCAGCAACAGGAATCTCAGACAATGAGTGAAGTTTAAAGTACTGCTTGAAGTCCCCACAACTGGTCAGAAGTGAACTTCAAAGCCTGTCCCTCTTCTTAGAGATGAATGTCAGGCAAGTCTCAGGCATCCCTCAGACGAAGATTAGGCCTTCTTGTTGGGGCTGCACACTGTTCCCAGACAACGGAAAGCTGAGGTCAGAGGATCATGGGAATGTGAGAGCATGCTCAACCCGAGCTGCAGCCTCTTGTATAACAGGGGTGAAGAGACAGCTTGGCCAAGGGCTGCAGCACAGACTATGGATCCATGCAGCGCCTGTTAACTGACTCCCACACTGCTCTGGGGCCCAGGATTCAGACTAGGCACATTTAGTTTCTACCAGATGAGTGGTAGCTTTCCTGAGGGGTAGCCTGCTCCATAGGTGCCACAGGCCAGCAGGAACAAGCAGGCTCACAGAGATATTTACACAATGCTCAGACTTTATAAAAAGCAATTGGAAATTTAAAAGTGTAGCATTTTTCACTTAAAAAATCAAACCTTAAGGTGTATATCCATGAAGATGGAATCTGCCCCAGTTTATGGTCTACTACCATGATAAGACCGCAAGACAACCTGCGGAGGGCAAGGTTTGTTTGCTTTATGTTTCCAGGTTACTCGCAGTCCATCACTGAGGGAAGTCAGGGCAGGAAATGGAGGCAGGAACTGAAGCAGAGATCAGAGAAAGTGTTCTCCAGGTGCTTCTCACTCCCCAACCTTTTCCAGGTCATAAATCTCGAGAAGCTGCCCTGACATCTACCTCAGGGATGGATACACCATCAGTATGTTCCAGAAGGCAATTGAGGGACCCGGGTCCCTCTGGGCTGCAGTCTACCACTCTGAGGTTGATGCAGAAGGCCGTGAAGCTAGCCTGCCATTGACTCTCTGGCCACAGGCGAAATGGGAAGCAGTTTGACCACTTGCTCTCTGCCCAGCCTTCCCAACCGTCATGGTGGAACGTCCAACTGGTACTTGCAAAAGCTGCAGCCTGGCTGCCGCACTGTTAACTGCTACCAGATAACTATAATAGCTAATATATTTTAAAAAGACTTTATTTTTAATTAGATGTACACATGTGCATCTGTGTACATCTGTGCTTTCCCTGCGGCTGGAGTTGCAGGTGTGTAAGCCATCTGACATGGGTGCTGGGAGCCCAACTCGGGACCTGTGGAAGAGCAAGATGCTCTTAACCACTGAGCCATCTTTGTAGCCTGATGACATTGAATCTTAATTTCCCCTTTGGTACCAAAATTAGTGAGTGATACTTTCTGTGTTTCCAGAAGGGTTAATTTAAGGAAACACCCACCCTGAATACAGGCCTCATCGGTCCATTGGCAAGGGGCAGGGCCTGGATAGAATAAAAAGAATAAGGTGGCTATCATACATTCCTGTTCTGCTTTCTGGCCACCACAAGTGGTTGTTGCTCCAGGGTTCTCCACCTCAACGTTCTGCCTCACATCAGGCCCAGGATGACAGGGTCAGCTAACAACAGGTTGTGACCTCTGAAGCTACAATCCAAGAGAAATCCTTCGAGTTGTTTATGCTGGGTATCATGTCCCAAGCAGGATGACGTCTGCCCACTCCGAATGGTCACTTCTCTAAAGTCACACCCCTAGAGCTACACCCTCATTAAGAGAGATTAACTTGAGGTATCAGAAAGCACACAGTGTTCTGGCACCCTGGGTCACAGACACTTAGGGCTGCAGGGTGATGGGGTCTTAGCTTCTGATTCCTTGGTAACAGATCCCCACCACTTGCATCCCCAAGGACTTATCTGTAGAAAGAAAGGCCAAGTGTTCACACAGGAAGCTCTCAGACCCTCAGGTCTCCCTCAACACTGTCTGGAGTCTGGACTCTGTAACCTGGTCTTCCCAAAATACGCAGAGGGGAGTTGGGTGTGGTGGCGGATGCCTTTAATTCCAGCACTCAGGAGGCAGATGCAGGGAGATCTCTGTGAGTTTGAGGCCAGCCTGGTCTACAAAGCAAGTTCCAGGACAGCCAGGGAGGTTATACAGAAGAATCCCTGTCTCGAAAACAAAACCAACAAAAAATGCAGAGGATCCTACCCATCAGACCAAGCCCATAGCTCACAAGGCCGTGCTGAGTAAACGTGATACCAGATACCTTCCCTGAACACAAGGAAGCTTCCTAACCTGTCCAGGCCAAGGCATAGCTGAACTTCTATTCTTTCGGTAGAATAAGCAAGAACAGCTCTGTCCACAGGTCAGAATTTATTTCATAGCAACTCATTTATAGCATTTTTTCAAGTACAAGATCCTGTCCAATATCTTTGACACGGGAAAAGAGAAGAGCACACGTTGGTAAGGCACCTGCAGAGGAGCGAAGCTCCCCTTTTGGCTTGAGACTTCTGGGTAGCTGCTCACATGTCTGTCGAGCAGAAAACAAAGTTATTGAAAGTTCGCTTGCACACATGCTTGAGGTGGTGATTTTGGAGCCTGCTACAGTGTGTGGGTTTTTTGTTTTGTTTTGTTTTGTTTTGTTTTGTTTTGTTTTGTTTTGAGGTAAGTCGGCCTACACCGAGTCAGGCCGAAGAGGCACCTCTCCATGCAGCTCACAAAATCCTCCCCAGACACCAAGCTGAACATTCCAGCCATTTTTCAGCTTTGAAGAGAACCAACTTGGCCTCCCACCCAGGCACACGCTTTTAGATCTCTCAGCCCAAACCTCACCTCTATTTTCAAAAAGTAAAAATGCAGGAAAACCTCAAGTACAGTCAGACCTTCTGACTCCATAGGATGGAGAAACATTGAGACCTCACAGGTCAGTGTCAACCCACTAGACGTGTGGCATAAACAGTCCAGGGGTACGCATCCCAGAAGCGTGTCCAGAAATCAGTCACACAGCGTCCGTTACGTCACTTCCTGGTGGCCCAGAGACAGGGTGTGAGGTCCAACAGTCCTGGCACTAGACTTCAAGTTTGTGTTCTCATTTCCCTGGTCTCAACTACATTGGCTTTATTATAACATTTAAAATTAAATAACTCACTCTTCCCCACCCACCCTCTGTACACAGGGCAGGCAAAGCCCCACTTGTAGGCTGGCTTTCTAAACAGCCACGTACAATAGGATAAATTCAGTCACTAGGTCAGTTACAAGCATTTCCATAAAGTGAAACAATGTTGCCACTCGGGCAACAAGGAAACACCTCAGGAGAATATGGCTAATATCATTCACAAACAGTTCATATACTCTAGTGGTTCAGCAATTAGCCTTTTAATTATGTAAGAAAGTCTTCAGTCCTATTTACCAGCAGGAAGAAGTCTTTGACCTGAAGTACGGTCTGTTCTTTTACTTTTTTTTTTCCTATAGAAAAACATAAGATTGATTTTTTTTTAAATAGTAAGAAAAAATTCACAGGCAGAAAATTTTGTTACCAGGTGTCGATAAAGAGGTTCCTTGCCCACAGCAAACTGCCAGCTGTGATTTATTGTCTGGTTTCTATGGCGTCTTGGAAGTACCCACAACCCTGTGAAAGAGCTTTCCTGTCACAGGGCTGTCTCAGAAGAGTCCGTCATAAGACCTTCGCCTTAAAGGACAAGTGCCACAAGCATGACTCCCAGCAAAGCCACTGGTGGGTAAGGCCTTGCATATACATACCTGCCCCCTAACACAGTGCCTCCCTAGTCACAAGACCCTGAAGGCACTGGGGTTCAAAACGTGTTCATTCCACATTTTAAGATGACCTGAAAAAATGTATAAATTAAGATCCTACAAAATGATGTCTGGTCAAAGAAATGTCAAGAGGAAGGCGTGGCGCCCTGACCCCTGCAAGCATGCTTGTGTGTCTCAGGGTTCCATTAGCAAACCAGCCAGTGTGTGCAGTGTGTGTGTGTGTGTGTGTGTGTGTGTGTGTGTGTACAGGCAGACATTTTGGTGGACTTGAGAAAAAAGTGTGCGTGTATGTCCCACAATCATCAACTATGGCCTCTCACAGTGGCCCAATTTCTTGCAAACGGGACGATGTGAGCACAGCAGCCAGAAGCCCCCAGACAAGCCCCTCCCCTTGCTCTCACCAGCAGGACACAGATGCCCGGTGCACAAGCCAGTCCTGAAAGCAAGGAGCACTCTCTGATCTCAACATGAGCCGCTCCCTGAAGAAAATGTCAGATGTGCACCCAGCACAAGAGGCATCTCCACCATTTTCATAGCAACATAACTGGTCGTGTGATTAAAAAAAAAAAAAAAAAAAAAACAAAAAAAAACCAACCTGTAACACAAGCAAGTGTACTGTTCATCAACACAACAGGCTATGGGATGTTTTGGTTGTTTTAAAATCCTAAGTGAATCAGTGAACAGAAGAGATGGGCATGAGGTTTTGTAAGCAGAAGCCCCTCGCTGTTTTTGGATTTTTGCTCTTACAAAACCGGGGATGGTTTGCGTGGTTTCAAAGCTCACGCTTATTCTCACCAAGTCTGGTGCGCATGTGTCCTGCCCTGAGCACTCAGTAGCCCTTGATCAGGAGAAAGTCCTGTTCTCCTTTGTCCTGTACAACGCAGCAGAACTTCATGCTGACACCAAACTTTAAAGAGCCCTTTTCATATGAAATATAAATTAATCCAGAGGTCTACAGCTCTAAGTTTCCAGACTCATGGGGGTGGGAGGGAATCTTAACTTTCATTTTTTTAAAACGTATTTTGCATATGAATCTCAGCCCTAAGCTCACACACACAGGAAGTTAAGGGCAGAGGGGATGCTTTCAGGGCTCATCCTGTGACCACAGCCACGTCGTAAAGAGTTGTTACAGCTTAAACACCGGGGCCGTTTGTGAGAGTCAGGCCAGGCAGCAATACTTCCTCCACCAAGACTTGGACAGGTCCCGCACCTTATCTGGGGTCCTGCTTTTAGACTTCTTTGGCTGTAGCTGGGAGTCTGAGTGCTGGATACCAGCAACAATGGCAGCATCGAAAACCTCTTTGAGGTTTTTCTGAGTCAAGGCCGAGCACTCGATGTAGGAGACGGCTTTGATTTCCTCGGCGCACAGCTTCGCCGCCTCCTCGGGCACCGGCTTCTCTTTGCACTTGTCCAGTTCGATGAGCACTTTGACATCTTCTCTGAGGTCCGACTGTGTCCCGACCAGGATGATGGGGGCCTTGGGGCAGTGCCGTCGAATCTCCGGAACCCACTTCTCGCCCACGTTCTGGAAGGACGTGGGGCTCACCACGCTGAAGCACAGCAGGAAGATGTCTGTGTTGGTGTAGCAGAGGGGTCTCAGCTTGTCAAACTCGTCCTGAAACCAAGCACAAAGCCATTACCCTTGCTAGTTCTTGCCACTTTAGGAAGCGACCTTCAGGGCTGGGATAGTCACAGAAAACCTAAAGAGGGGCCAGTGTCTCAGACCTGCCCTGCTGCCTGCTCTTGGGACACAGATGCATCTCTGAGGGACAGGACAAGCTTAACACATCAAGTATGCTCTTGGTGACCATGACGACTGTGCCATATGCTATAGGCAGGCACTCAAGGCGGATGAGACCTTACCTTTTCTGGCCTTCAACACACAGTGACCCCAACTCTCTGTTTTAACTCTTGAAACTTGATTATTCTTCAGGTCAGTGCTCATCCACATTGATACCCAAGACTTGACCTCTTAAACTATTCTATTAACAAGACTGTTAATAGAATTAACAGTTAATAGAATTATTAACAGTCTTGTTAATAGAATAGTTAAACTGTTCTATTAACAGAACTCCCTCCTGAGGTACAGTCCTGCTCTGCCTGACCACAACTGTGAAGGATGCAGACTCCTCTCACCAGCCCCAGCACGCAGTGCAGAATCATGTTCCTCAGAAACAAGGAAGACTGAGAAATGAGAACAGGAATCTGTGTAGACCACCAGTAACGGCCATTTAAAGACCTGGTCCCCTCCCTTGTTGTCACCCAGACAATGGTTAATCCATTCTTGTCCTGACTGCATCTTCTCTTTCCTCCCTCTTTCAGCTCTGCGAATGACTAAGCTTCCACAGAGCATTTCAGACAGACAATTTACTGCAGAGCGTGCACAACTGTCCTGTGGTACAGAGACCTGGAGCAGGTGAGCACAGATGTCCTGCAGTCTACCAACAGACTCTCCAAACACCACACATAACAGGCATGAGCCGGCATCCGTGTCAGCATCTCCTCCTGTCAGGCATCTTATAGATCCCAGAGGTACCATTTCCAGCTCACAGGAAACTCCAGCACAGCCTCATCCCAGAAAAACGTTCCCATCCGCTCACCCTTATCTGAAATGTGTCTGTGTGCACTGAAGTCCCCCAGCATCCAACACGGTGACTTCCCAAGAGAAGAAAACATCAAATGTGTTCAATGTTTTCCATTACTCAGCTGGCAGGTGCTGATTACCTACGGTCCTATTTACAGGCTTAGCATTCTTTAACTATGGCTGCGTTAGCTGGGGTTTCTATTGCTCTGATAAGCACCATGACCAAAAACAATACAAGGAGGAAAGGGTTTATTTGATTTTCCGTCCTCCGTCCTACAGTCCAACATCCAGGGAAGCCCAGGCAGGAAATGGAGGCAGGAACTGAGGCAGAGGCCATAGAGGAGCGCTGCTGACTGGCTTGCTTGTATCGTGTTTTCTTATATCAGCCAGGACCATCAGTCCAGGTATGGAACCTCCCACAGGGAGCCGGGCCCTTCCACATCAATCACTAACAAGAAAATGAACCGGAGGACGATCTGTCAGGAAGGTGTATTAGTTATGTTTCTGTTGCTGTAACAAAACACCATGGCCAAGGCAACTATTAAAAAAAAAAAAAAAAGCATTTGATTGGCCTCATGGCTTCAGAGGACTAGCTAGAGTCCATGATGTCAGAACAAAGGCACGGTGGCAGGAACAGCTGAGAGCTCACACCTTGATCCATAAGCTGGAGTCAGAGAGGGCACACTAAGAATGACACCAGTCTTTTGAAACCTCCAAATGCCCCCATGACACATCTCCTCTAGCAAGGGACGCCTTCTAATCCTTCCCAAACGGTTCCAGCAACGGGGACCAAATATTCAAACAAATGCACCTGTGGGGTGCCGGGGAGACATTCTCATTCGAGGCACTATGGGGTATTTTCTCAATTGAGGTTTCCTCTTCCTCAACCCAGCCAGCACAGGCTGCTTTCTTGGCTTAAAGGGACCAACATCAGTCTTATTTGCTTATCAGCCCTTCTTTGTCTGAGGGTCTGCGTCCACTGTGGGTCAATCACCCATTGGCCGCATGAGTTACTGAGCTCAGGGGAGAACCCAGCAGCTCTGGGAGACTCTGCCCCCATGAGGTCCCGATACGTGAAAGCTGACAAAGGATGATTCCGGTTCTTACTGCCAACTCTGTGCTGAAAGAACAAATGTAGCTTAACCGGGCAATGAGGGCAGCTCGGGGGACGTTTCCATGAGTCACCTCTCCTTTACTGAGCCTTGAGCAAGGAACCTAGACCTGACCAGGCTCTCTGGTCGTGCTGGGGACATGCTGCTCCCCAAACCTCTGAGATCTGGCTAAGGAGCTAGACAGGTGAGGCAGAGAGACAGCCCCCACCCCGTGCAGAAACCTTGGTGCTGGGGTGCAGTAATGCAGACAAGCACACCCTCGAGGAAGGAGTTGCAAGGCTAAGACAACGTATGTCTGCCAGGCCTTCAGTGTGAACCCCAGAGAGAATGTTAAGGGCAGGACAGACAGACAGACAGACAGACAGACAGATAGGACGGTAGGTTCCTTCTAGTAAAGGTTGGGCCCAGTTTCCCCCTCTTTTTAGCATGGAGATTTTTTTCAAGTACATCACAGATCGACTTGAGATGAAAATTTGGCTCCTGGTAAGCAAACGACCCTTCCTTCACCGACACCACCTGCTCCAGGCCGGCTACAGTCCTTACTGTCACCTATCCATCTCCGCTCTGTTTGCGCACGCAACCATGAATCCAAAGTTAAACGCTCACCACCCCAACCCCAACGGGGAAACTCAAAGGCAGCAGACGTGAATTCTGGGTATGTTTGTCTCAGCAGAGCTATGCTGTGGTTCTGGCTCATATGACAGCCAGGGATACCCACCCATGCTCACGGCTCATGACCCGGCTAACCTGTATTCCCATTCCTTCTCCTGACCACAGGAGGAATGTGCTCCTTTGTCAACATGAAGGTGTCATGTCAGCTCCCTCAACAGGTGGGCTGCAGAGCAGGAGTAGCAAAGGTAGAACAGCTCTGGTCCACTCTGCTCCAGTCAAAACAAGCGCTTGCTTGTCCTTCCGGGATCTCACCCCATGCGCTGGTGACTGGACAACAGTCTCTGAAGCTACTAGATGAATCCTGCTGGTCACTTGGTGGTGTGCTCTCTGCCAGCTAGTCTTCAAGCTGGAGACACAGCACCCTCGGTGAAAGCCGGAAGATCCCAGGAGACCAACTTCCAAACAAGAACACCAGCTTGGCGCTAAGCCTTCTCTCCCTGTTATTATTGCCTTTATGAAAATATATCTGAGACGACTCTTATGCTTCCTTGACATTTTAAAATTTAAAAATTTCCCATGTATACTGTATTTACTCTATCCTTCTTCCCTTGAGCCCCACCTTTACCCCCCTGGCTCCACACACTATCCCCTCTCAAATCCACGCCCCCTTTTTCTTTAATTATTATTGTTGCATATATATATATATGAATAAATATGTAAATGCAACCTACTGATTCATTTGATATTTCTTTTAGACAGGATCTCACTGTAGAGTGAGGCCCAGGCTAGCCTTGAACTCACTGTAGCCCAGGCAGACCTGACACTTGTGGTCCTCTTACCCCTATGTCTCAAACACTGTGACTACAGACCTAAGCCACTAATCTCAGCTTATTCCCCAGTTTTTCAGGGACGATGTGAAGGGAGCGTCGAAGTCCCTTTTAGACATGTTGAGCCAGTTTTCCAACGTATCCATCCCTCTCGAAAACCCACGACCAAGGCTTTTCTCTGCACCGTGCTGTCTTCCTTGAGCTCAGAGCTGGTCTACTGACCCCGGGTCTGTCTGCAGCAGGCAAGCCCACAGCTGTCCACAAGCTGACGACTCACACTTTCTGGTTCAGGAACTAAACCACATGGAACCCTGAGGTGTACCAGACTCCAACTCACCTGGGCACCTGGGCACCTGAGTACTTAGGACCTCAGGGCAGCTTCAACCAGGCCCGAAACCCCTTTAGAGGGCACTGAGGGGATCCTACACCTATGTCTTCTGCCTGGCTTCCTTTTCTAGTGTTTTGCCCTCAAGACAAGAATGACCAAGCAGAGTAGCCCTGCCGTTCCCTGCTCGATTTACGGTGGCTCTGACCACTGCTCTAGAACTGGGGAAGACATGTCAACATAAGCTTCTGTTCTTCCTTGAACAAGCATTTAAGTCTCAGGTTCATTAGCCTTGAACCAATGGATCATAAGATATGAGGGGCTTCCTCTGAAAAATGGTTACAAACCATTACTGTGGTTTTTCTTTTTTAGCTCAAGCTAGACCGTGAGAGGTACCCAAAAGCCCTATTAAGATAAAGAGCAGTTCCTGATTGACACTGCCTCCCCAGCTTTTTCCCAGAACAGGCAGACCGTGTTTCACTGGCCCAGAGGTGTCCCTCCTGGCCTCCTCTCCTCCTCCCACTGCCCTCAAAGGAGCTGAAGCAGGGGTGGGCCTGCCTCACCAGGTTTCACAATGACCCAGTTACTAAGGGAATCGTTTGGAAACTGCAAAGGTTGTTTGGAAGGCTTTAAAAGGCTGTTTCCTTTCCCAGCGCCCAGCCAGTGTAACTTGATACCGACCTGTCCTGCAGTGTCACAGAGCTGGAGTCTCACAGGCTGCCCGTCTACCGACACCACGGCTTGGGGGAAAGAAAAAAAAGAGCAAGATGATTATCAGGACATCTTTTACCCTCGCAGCAGATTGGCAGTTTCTGCTTTGGGGTCTCTTAGTGAACTAAGGACTCAGCTAAGCCCAGAAACCCATGAAAATGTACAAATGTTCCAAGGTGGGGGGCTCCTTCCACCACAGAGCAGGAGGCAGCAAAGCCCTGACCTCTGGAAGGTGCCCCGGAAGGCCAGTGCTTTCTTTTCAAGCCTGGAAGATTAATTTTCCTGTCACCCTTGTTTCAAAGGGCTTAGAAACAACACAAGGTGGGGAGGGGGGGAGGGAGATTAGGTGGGAACCAACTCTGTACTTTTAAATCAGTGGGCAGCCTCATAGATAACCCTGTTTTCTCTTGGGAAAAGGTCTCCAGGCTTCAGAGTTTATCATAAAACCCCAGCAGTTTTGAGAACTTGTGCAAACACAGGCGGCCTATCACCTGGTACTTCTCTCTGTCAGTTCAAAACGGGTACTTCTCTCTGTCAGTTCAAAAAAAAAAAGGATTAAAAAGAAAAGCTGGCAGAGAGAAGCCACACAGATTTCTCACCGGGGTCCAGAGACGATGGGGTGAGAGCAAGGACCCCCATCCAGTAAAGACACGGAGGTTTCAGCTTAAATTAGACAATTTGTCTCCTTCTGATAGCCTTTCTGGTTGTTTATAAATGTTTATGCTAGTGAGTGGTGGAGGGAGGACGGTGCACTTCTGTTTTATCCATCGAGTCTCTGAGAGGCAATCAGAGACTGGGGGTCAGAGGTAAATTTTTTAGGAGGAAGATTTTTCACACTAGCTTATGTGATTTTTTTTCGTAACTTTTTCTTAAATTCCAAAAAGACTTTTTTAAAAAAAAAAATCAAGAGAAATGATTGCTTTACTTTCAGTTATCTCTGCACGATACACGAGCCCACCCACCCTTGAGAACTTGCTGTAGCTAAACGACAAGCTGGAAGGACTGGGCCAACCGTCAGAAACCGAGACAGCGCAGGCGGGGCGCAGCCAGGCAGGCGCTGGGCTCAGAAGAAAGGAACCTTCTCGCAAGCCCCAGCCCTCCCCGGAGCGCCCGGCCGGCTCACACACCGCAGCAATCCCGGTTGCTCCAGGCGGAGATCCGCCGGAGCCGAGCCGCCCCGGAAGGCGCAGGTGGGAAGGGCACCTGAGCTGCAGCCCGCTCCGGAGTCCCCGAGCCGGATCGCTCGGACACCCTGCCGCCGCCCCGCCGAGCCGCTGCCCCGAGCCCCGCGCCGCCCAGCCCGAGGCCGCGCCCCGCCCGGTGCTCACCCGAGAAGTTGTCGAAGGCCGTGGGGATGTACTCGGTGGGGTAGCCGTTGGTGGTGTAGCTGACCACCAGGCTGGTCTTGCCCACCGCGCCGTCGCCGACCAGCACGCACTTGACGCCGCGTCCCTCGGCGCCGCCCGCGCGCCCCCGACCCCCGGACACCCCGGGCCCGCGCGCCCCGCGCCCCCCGCGC
>NW_021604626.1:5208849-5229222 GCF_004785775.1 Grammomys surdaster
CGCAGCGGGCGGGCAGCGCCGGCCGGCCTTGCTGCGGGGCCATCGCGGGCGGGGACCGCGAGACCAGCTGCCACCGACCGGCGGACAAAGGCGGCGCACGGTCCGCGCTCGGCTGGGGCGACTGTGCCCGCGCGGCCGCGATGTGGCCGAGCCTGCTCCGCCGGGCTTCCCTGCGCCACTGGCGGGCGGGGAAAGAGGCGGGTCCGGCGGCGCCTTCTTCTAGCCGAGACCACAGCGCCCCCGTCTGCGCGCCGCGCTGCTCAGCTACGCTGGCGCCTCGAAACCGTGTGGCTGGCCGAGCTGGCTCCACCGCCAACCCACGCGGACCCCAGCTACCCCTGACCCCTGCTGTGGGCTCCTCCCCCTCCCCCAAGCCCCGCTCCTCCCCAAGCTTTCTTTCCTCCCCCTGGTCTGCAGTAGCCCCCCCCCCCCATCCTTCTGTTCCCTCTTCCCTCCCGGCTCTTTCTCCTCCCTTTGCTCCTTCTCCCTCTTCAGGTCGCCCCCATTCTCTTTCTTTTCCACAACCTCCTTCTTTCACGCGATCTCCCTCTCTCCGTGATCAACCTGCTTCGTCCTCTCTCCCTGTTCCCCCAGCTGCCCCTGCTCGGCCACACAAGTGTCTTCTTGGTTTGGAGGGGTGGGTGCTGTGGGCCCTGACTGCTTTAGCTGTCCCCCAGAAGGAGAGAGTCTTGTCCTGGCAGCCTGTCCTCTCGATGAGCAGGACTTAAGTTTGACTGCAGACAATTGTAGGATTTTTTTTTTCCGTTGAAACCATCGATTCTCGTTTGGGTGCAGGATACCACCCTTGGTTAGCTCTCCCTCCCTTTTGCACGCTGTGACCTTGTGTGTGCTCGTGGTCCAGCAAATTTCCTTACAGTCTTTAGTTAAGTGCAATTTTGACTACATTCGCATTATCTGAGAAGCTAATAATCCTTTCGTCTTGTGCTGTCTGCCCTTTCTCTGCCTGGTCACTAGTGTTTCTGATTTGCTTCTGGTGTGAGAAGAGCTGTGTTCTGCTACCATTAATATTATTTTGCTGGTAGTAAAGACAAGAGCTAGTCAATGCTGAGTCTTTTGTTATGTACCAGATTACTGTTGCAACCATTCTGCCAAAACGAATTCCTTTAACCTTAGTATTACTTGTACCCATTTTACAGCCAGGACAACCTGAGGTACAGAGATGCTAAGTGACCGGTTTGAGTTCCATAAAGAAAATGATACTGCTAGCGACCTACCTGGCATCCTACATGCAGTATACCAAGTAAGACTTGCAAAGATGATGTGGCCACAGGAATACAAAAGTGGGTTTGTCAAGAGGCGAATTCTTCAATCCAGGATCCTGGCTGGCAGAATGCACTCATCATTCAGGGCCTCAGGACTGTCAGCCTCTAAAAACTGCAATGCAAGCTATTTTCAGGACTGAGGTATGGAACCCTAGGACCTGACCGAAAATGGCCTTGAGAACCTGGGAAATCAAAAGTCTCCCACACAGAATCTGAAGAACAGGAACAGGCCGTCTTGGAAATGGACTGAAAACCCGGTACACTGTCTTCTGCAGCGGGACAGGACCAGAACAGCAAAAAAGACTGGAAACTCCCAGGTTAAGACCATTTTGCCCTCTTTTGCCCTGGGGCCAACTGAATTCCTCCTCTCTGTCTGATCAGCTAGATAGATTTGAGTGGGCCTTCTGTCTCCTTGGTGGGTGACACTACCATAACTCTTTTTGCAAAACCATTGCAATAGTATTGGTTTCTATGTGTGTCTGGCTGCAAGCCTTTGCTTGGTGTTCCTCTGAAGGCCTGACAAACTGGGCACACAATACTTATGTTTCTGTAAATGTTGCAAACTGTTTCTACTTTAATCATCGTGGATTGGGGCCATTATCCATTTTATCTCTAACTTCCCAACATATGGAGTGGCCTTGAAGTAGCTGTGAAGATTTTGGGAAGCAAGCCAAGAAAAATAAGGCTGGAGAGACATTTTGTTTGTGTTTAATGGGACATCGAGCCAGGAGAAGGGAGACACCGGAGGAGACACAGGAGGAGGCACGGGAGCGCTTTCCACTGGGGTCAAGAGCAAAGAGCCTATGCTGCTGGCAGGAACCCAAGCCTCTCCTGCTGGGGTGTAGTCCATACTTCATGTCTCCTACGAGGCTGCAGACACAGCAGCAGCACAGGTGTGGGAGCAGTGCCCAAGGCTGAAACTGCCACCCTCTGAGAATTTTGTCAGCTGGAGGATCCAGGAGCAGACAGCTGCCAAGCCTGAGATGAATGAAATGGGGTCCAGCTGCTGCAGTGCTTTACCAAACAAAACAAACAAACAAACAAACAAACAAACAAACAACAAAAGCAAACACTGGCTGGTGGACACGGCATGCTCAGCTCTGTCTGTTCAGCGTTAAGAATGTATCTAAAGGCAAGGGATACAATTGTGTTGGTCTGAATCCCCATTTTGTAAGGCAGCAAGCCTGTAGTTATCCCATAAAGCACAGATTGCATGTGTATCTTTTGATACTCATCCTGTAAAAGCTATATCTCAGAGCTGAAGGAGTCAGAGGGTTGGTAGCTAAAATGTTCAGGAAGAGGAGTAAGCACTATAAAGTTTTGTCAAGTGGTCTTATAAGAATACTATGGTTTTTTTTTTAATTTACAGCATTTGTTAGCTTTTTTAAATATGTAACTTATTTTGGTGAATTTATTTCTTTTTTATTTGCTTTTTGTTATTGTTTTTTGGTTTTTGTTTTGATTTCAGAAAGAATTTATCTATGTAGCCCTGACTATCCTGGAACTCACTCTGTAGAGGCATCTGGCCTCGGACCAGAGAGCCACCTACCTCTGCCTCCTCAGTTTTGGTGCTAAAGGCATGGACTACCATGCCTGGCCCAGAATTTTAGTTTTTACATTCTGATCTCCATGGGGCCCTCTTGCCCAACTCTGAACATCCCTCAGGGGCCCAAAGGTCCCTTATGCCGTCTATGAAACTGAACTGCACATGTGTGCATGTGTAGCCAGCCCTATGGCTAATTAGATTCCCCGAGTTGCTAGTACCCAGGCTGGTAGTTCCCACCCACTGTCAGCGTCTCCTCGTGTTCTAGGACCCAACCACCAGGCCTTACTCTCCTTTCCCACTGAGATACTACTGAGGAGGAAAATGAGAGGAAACCATCAACACTTTTTGTGAGAGAAGATGAGAAATACCATGTAAGTGACCCCAAGCCACTCTCAGAGCATCCAGGAGGGTCTTGGCCAAAGTTACAACTGCCAGTATCATCGGGGAAGAATTCCAACACAGGGCCCAATTTGTGAGTACTGGCTCCTTACCTACAGACATCCCAATCTCACCCAGCCTCCATCCCCTTGTAAACAATTAGAATTAATAAATTAAGAAATCTCATTAGGATCGTGAAATTCAAAGTGTAAAAAAAAATTTCAATCATTAATGTTGACTGGCAAGAAGAATTTTTGAAAATAAAATATCTCTTCCATTTTTACCCATTGGGTAAGATAGGCTATTTTGCAGTATGAACTCAAAATGTCATTGTCTAGAAATCTAGGGGCTAATTTTTTGGTAGCTCTCTAACGTAGCACCCTTTCGGATGGTGACTGGGGGATCCAGCCTGCTCATATCTGTGAAGGCCCCTTGTGATCAGTGCCTTCTTCTGCCTTCACACATAACTGCGAAACAAACTAAATGTCCAATACAGTAAAATGGGTGTGGTATCTATAAAACCATATGTTCCAGTATTCAATCAAGAAGATGACAGAGAGGGCTGGTTAATGGCTCAGGGAAAAAATACTTACAACTCAAGTATAGGTTCAAATCCCAGAGCCCAAGCCAGATGTGCCAGTGGATACCTGTCACCTCAGCAATGAGGGGTGGAGACAGGCAAGTCCCCAAAACGTACTGACCAGTCAACCAAGCTCAGTCAATGAGCTTCAGGTTGAGCCATAAACCTTGTCTCAAAAATAAATGTGGGAAGCAATCCAGAAAATATACCCAACATGACTCTCTAGCTTCCAAACACAGGTGCACACGCATGCATATACCCACACTAACAAATACACACGCACACACATACACACACCACACCATAACACATACACCATCACACACACACATACACACACCACCATCACACATACACATATGTACCCACCACCACACACACATAACACACACATCACCATAACACACACACACACACCATCTCACACACACATACACACATACCATCATACACACTCACATCATCTCACACACACCATAACACACACATAAACACTCACACCATCATACACACACTATCACATACACATGTACCATAACACACACCATCTCACACACACCATCACACACATATACACACACCATAACACACATATACACACACCATAACACATACACCGTCACACACATACATCATAAAATGAGTAAGCAAACAAGAACAAGTCTTACCAACATAGTCAAGAGTGAAGGAAGCCAGGCAGGGAAAAGAATGAAGTGTCTGACTAGCATTGTGAAGTTCAGAAATGAAAGAAACCGAGCAATGGTAGATGCTAGCGTGGTTGAGGAAAGTTGTCACGCCCAGAATGGGGGTGGTCGGGGGCTCTACTCCGAGTGATGACTTCACCGCTGGTCTTCATAATAACTCATGTTTTTCATTTACTTTTGTAAGCCACATTATATTTCAGACTTGTAGTGGTTAGAAATATTCAAACATGTAAATCATACTAAACAGGACTTTGCGGAGAGCTGTTTGCTTTAGGGACTCACAGAGTGACTCACATTGTCTCCAGCCCATGGATTAACCAGCAGTCTTATCGTAAAAGCCTGATGCGATTTGAGTAACCAAAATCCTATTGATTCAAGACCATTCCAGGAATACCGATTGGAAGGTTCTGCTATGCCTTATTTACATATCTAATATTTATTTTAATATGGGCATCGTCTTCCGCAAGTGTTACTTTAGGTGTTTGATATTTTTAATCCAACCCAACTGGTCCGGCAGGATTATTGCAAAAAGGTAAATGGTAGTTTATAGATATAACTTCCTGCAGAAAAATGAAAGCTCTCGGGAGGGTTTGGCGGGACGTCAGGTACATGGCCAGAGGAAGAATGCTGGGCTCCTGCTAGCTGCAAAGCCTGCAGAGCAAGCAAGGTACCCAGCCACCCAAGCAACACCTTCTGTGCTCAGTCTTGGTTTGTTTTGCTCTTTAAAATCCCTGCTCTGTGTCCTGCCAGCTGTTGCAGCTCAGCTGTTCACCCCACATGAGAGAGAGAGGCTAGTTCCATCCCCTGTGTCCATCCACCAGGTCCCTGGGTGGAGTGTCGGCGGGAACACCCAGCTGTTTGACCCCCTCCATATAAAGGCCCTCTCACAGACTGTCACAGCAATTGACAGGCTTCCAACTCCTGAACACTCCCGCAGAAACTCCCAGGCAAACACTTTCCAACTGCCAAGTTCTCAAGGACGATAAGAACCCTTTAGAGACTCCTCCTAGCTATTGCAAAACCTTGACCTCCCTTAGTTTTGCGGCCACCATGAAGATAAGAGCAGGCCAGTCAGCATTTCCCGGCAGCCATGACTGTGGGCCGGGAGTCTGAGACTAGGACCTTTCCTCTTCTCCCAGAACTGCAGCCCTGCTCTTCCCAGCAAAATACTCCTCCAGATGCTGGTAGTGGAGGGACACCAAAGGTCTTCCCTAGGACAGCACAGGGGTTGTCAAACCTCGCTGCTGGGTCCTCGGTAACACTTCAGGAATTGAAGGAATGTATAGGCACCCACAGAGCTCTCTGGATCAGCCCACATCGGCCTTGGAGAAGGAAGTAGAGTCCACTCACTGTGCCAAGGGTCTGCACTCTCTGCTGTGCTCATCCTAAAAGAATGCCCTCCAGGGCAAATCCACTTCACATAGACTTTAGGGATCTGGCTCTAGCTGAACAGGAACAACAGTGTCGGCTGCAGGAGGATCGTAACTCGTGAACTCAGGATGACATCATGCTAAAAGGACTATAGAGCACCTCACCTAGATGAGGCCTTGGCTTCGAGGTAATTCCAGAAGTTCAAAGATCCTTGTGAAATAACCGGTGTCAGACAGGCTAGAGAGGGCAAAGGGTGGATGGGGACACGGGGACCCTTCAGAGCAGAGACTGTTGGGCCCAAGCGTGGGTCCAAGCAGACTGCCTCTCCCAGATAGTCAGAACATCTCGCAAAGCTCATGTTCACACGTTCCAAACGTCTGCCATGACCCTTCCAGTTTTACACACTGGAAGATAGCATCTTGGGAGGACTGATTTCCGAAGGCTCCCAGACAGTGGTGGAGTCAGGATTATGTAGGACGCCCTGCCACCCCACGGTCAGACATAAGACATAAACTAGATGGCAAGCAATGTGATTCTTTTGTTAACAATACTTTTTAAAGCCTTTTAAAAATGTGGTTGTAGCTTGAGTGTGTAGCGAGCAAATTCATGAGCTCGGTGTGAAATATACCAACTAGGAAATCGGAACTGTGCCGGGCAATGGTGGCGCACGCCTTTAATCCCAGCACTTGGGAGGCAGAGGCAGGCGGATTTCTGAGTTCGAGGCCAGCCTGGTCTACAGAGTGAGTTCCAGGACAGCCAGGGCTACACAGAGAAACCCTGTCTCAAAAAACCAAAACCAAAAAAAAAAAAAAAAAAAAAAAAAGGAAATCAGAACTGTGTGAGATTATTTGTCTCACCCAAGCCATAGCAGCGAACACCCTGTGAGCCAAGGCTGAGCTCTGTGAGCCGAGGCTGGACTTCATGTTGTGGAGAATGGGAAGTATGCCTACACATTTTTTTTAATTAAGGAAAATACTTATTTTTTTAAATTATGTATATGTACGTGGATATATTCGTGTGACTGCTGGTGCCCCTGAAGAGTCCAGAAGTGTCAGATTTGGAGGCACGGTTTGAAACACCCGACATGGGTGCCGGGAATAAAACCCAGGTCCTCTGCAAGAGTACCCGTCTCAGCCTCTGAGCCGTCTATGCAGCCCAATTTTCAAACTTTTTAACGTTTTTATTGATCGTCGTGCGGGTATCGTGTAACGTGGGGCCGTACACGTGCCGTGGCAAATGTATAGCGATCAGATGAGAAGGTTGTGGGATCGTTTCTCTCCCTTCATTTTGCATAGGTTCCAGGGTTCAAACTCAGGTTGTCACCCTTCTGTGAAAGGTGCCTTTGTTCCCTGAGCAATGCCCCTGGCTCTGGATACAGTTTCTAGGATATAGTCATGACCAGCA
Source organism: Grammomys surdaster (assembly GCF_004785775.1). NCBI lineage: Eukaryota > Metazoa > Chordata > Mammalia > Rodentia > Muridae > Grammomys > Grammomys surdaster. The sequence goes on from NW_021604626.1 coordinate 5,216,116, forward strand.
GGACTGTAGTATAGTGCCGCCTCCAGTGTTGTGTCACTGTGGTTAACGATAGTGTGTTGGGTATTTGAAAACCATGAGATTTGATTCTAAATGTTCACAGGCATGTGTACACACACACACACACACACACACACACACACACACACCAATTACAGGACCTGTAATCCCAGGACTCAGGAGACAAGAGGGAGAGTTTGAGCCAGCCTGGATTATGTAATAAGTACAAGGCCAGTCTGCGCACAGTAAGGTCTGGGTTTTATTGTGGCAGCCATCTCATAGGTGTGCATGTCAACACGTCATGCTATACACTCCACCATTTTGTCAACGCCAGCTTAATAGAGCTACTGATGGGTGAGGAGAGGGGGACTCTTCTCAATTTACCGTGGGTTTTCCTTTCTTCTCAGACAACGGGAGGAACTTCACCAGTTCCCCCATTCAATAGGGTCACCACACATCAGCCTCACTGGGGCAATGGTGTGGAGTTAGACAGCCCTGAGGGCCTGGGAGGGAGCCTCCAACAAGAGAGGAGCGAGAACCAGAACCTGACAGCAGGGACTGACCCCTGGTCCTGTCAAACTAGAGGGAGAGAAGCCACCCGGGGAGTGGGGAAAGTCACCGAATACAGAGCACCGTTGTGATGGGGCAGCTCAGCACAGGGCTGGGAGGCTTGAGAGTGGAGCTGAGAGGTAGCCTGGGGTGACTCTGGCTACTGAGGAGGACACTGTCAGGGACAAGGGCAAGAAGCCAGACTTGGGACCCACCTTGACGGTACAGCAAGCAAGAGCCTCCTGGTTTCTTGGGCCTTGAGTTGCACACACACAGGAGGGGTAAGGACAAAGATACTGGCCTGATAAACCACTTCTTCAGCTGGGATCTGAGACAAGGAAAACGCCAGCAAAAGCGATTTGCGGGGGTGGGGGTGGGGTGGGAGACTCGGAACTTGGTTTGCATGTACATTCAAAGTCTGGAAGTCTGTGAGATGCTTGACTGGTCATGTTGGACAGACAGTCATACAGGAGTATAGGGTCCGAAGGGGCGTTGGTAACAGGTGTGATTTAAGAGTTTCATCAGCTGGTCAGCAATTGGAATGTGGAACCAGAGGAGAAAGACTGAGCACCGTGCCCCATGTTAAATAGGATCTGCACTCTAAATTCGGAGATTTGTTGAGCGTTGCCAGATATCAGACACTGAGTAGGCAGACAGGCCATGGCCTCCCCGTGAATAAGAGATACAACGGACACTAGCACCCAGCACCCGTCCACAGTCAGCTGTTCTGCCGTGTGAATTTGAAGCAACCCTTGTTTCCTGTGCTCATAATGTGACCAGCAATAAACCCACGACAGTGCTAGCATGGCCCAGCAATAAACCCACGACAGCGCTACCATGGCCCTGCTACACAAGAAGAGCACGGCTAGTCCTGCCACTCACGTTGCTTTGCCATCTGGGTTTGGCAAGGAACAAAACAATGCCCATGGGGACAGGAGGTGTGGGTGGCTGTGGGTGAGTCCTCCACACCCAGCCCAAGCTAAGCACCTGGGTTCTTCCTCTGTCCACGTGCCTGAGGGACTTGGACATTGTCCTGACCGAGCCCGTCGGCAGACCTGCTGGAGCTGCCACAGCTTGACACTGCCCTTGCTCTCCAAGTTCAGTAGAATGGAGGTGCAGGCGAAGGGACACACAGAGGTCTCAGTCGGTCCTCAGCTTTGACTGATGATGAAGTTTCATCTAGATATCTTGTTTCTGCCTTGAGGGGAAAAAAGTTTTCCTCTATCCTGGAATCACAGATGAAACTCTTAGACTTGTTTGTTTGTTTTTTAAAGGTGACAACAGAGCCTTATGCCCACTGTGGGGTGTTCAGGGAGCGGTCTCTACTCACCTCCTCAGAGGCTCGTGCAATCTAACTTAGTTTGAGAAAGGGTCCCAGGGCAATGGTTTATGGGACCCTATCTTAATACTCAGCTCTCATGAGTCTGTAGATTAAGAACAGACATGGGGGCTGGAGAGATGGCTAGTGGCACAGAACCATGCTGGGCTTTCTCTTGTGTCCAGTCCCTCTCAGACCCTGGATAAAACTTTCACATGATTGTCTGGATTCATGGATGCTGAGTGGTCCAAACTGAGAAGAGACCAAACCATCACTCGTTGACAGAGATGACTGGTCATCAAAAAAAGTATTTGCCTCTGATAAGAACCTTTCAGAGGGGGCTGAGGAGGTGGCTACGTGGTTAAGAGCACTGGCTGCTCTTCCAGAGAACCCAGGTTCAAGTCTTCGCACATGTATGATAGCTAACAATCACCTGCAACTCCCGTCCCAGATCACTAGTGCTCTCTCTTCTGGCTTCCGCCGGCACCAGGTGCGCATGCTCACAGACCTGCGTGTAAAAAAGAAAAAAACTCTCATACATATAAAGGAAATTAATTCACTCATTTCTTAAAAAGAGTCTTTCAGCAAAGTTGACGCCCAGCTTTTCCCTGTGGAGATGCCAGCAGAACGGCTTCAGTTTAAGGCTGAGACAGTGCCCTCTTGTGGAGACTTTTATAAAAATGGGGTTTGCAAGAAGGCTTCGTTCCAGCTCGCTGACCTTCCGGGTGGAGTTGAGGTACGTCCGGGAATCTCTGCACTGAAGTGACACCAGCAGACCGCGCAGGTCATTTTGGTTCTGGGGACAGTTATCTGTGCCATGAAGCTCTGTCCTCACAAGGAGGTTTGTACAGCTCTGCAGCAGGAGACAGGCTGGCTGGAGGGTGGTCGCAGCAGCCACGGGGCAAACCACAGCACCCTCTCAAGCCGGGCGCATCGACCACGATGTATTTCTGACAGTGCCGGAATCTGAAATCTTTGTTCTTCTGAGCTTCTCTGGAGGAGACTGCTTCAGGGGCCTGCGGAGGCTGCGTCTTCGCTCCTGACCCTCCAGCTCTGAGTGCAGTCGGGCGGCAGGTCCTGATAATGACGGCACCGATCAGGGCCCCGCGGAGCACGGCCGACTGAGCCTTCTCATCCTTGGAGAGAAATGTGAGCGTGAGCTCGATCTGTCGAAGGAGAGCCGGGATGTTCACCTGAGCAGAAGACGAAGCCTGTGTTTTCTTTTCTTTTCTTTTTTTGTTTGTTTGTTTGTTTATTTTTTGTTTTTTTTTTGAGGGAGGGTTTCTCTGTATAGCCCTGGCTGTCCTGGAACTCACTTTGTAGACCAGGCTGGCCTCGAACTCAGAAATCCACCTGCCTCTGCCTCCCAAGTGCTAGGATTAAAGGCATGCACCGCCACTGCCTGCCTGTGTTTTCTTTTTAATGCTTTCTCCTGCTAGATTTCAGGCTGCCCTTGAATGAAGGGGAAAAAAAAGCCAAAACAACAAAAGATTTTCAATAATTAAGTTGGGAAGGGGCTGGAGAGATGGCTCAGTGGTTAAGAGCACTGACTGCTCTTCCAGAGGTCCTGAGTTCAGTTCCCAGCACCCACATGGTGGCTCACAACCATCTGTAATGGGATCTGATGTCATCTTCTGGTGTGCATGAAGACAGCTACAGTGGGCTCATATAAATAATAAAATGAAATATTTATAATCGTTTTAAAAAGAATCTCTATGAGGGTGAAGACAGCAGAGGGATAGACCAGATGCAGCAGACAACAGTGATCATCTGGAACATTCTTCACAGTAAGACAGTGGGAGTGTTACTGGAGGCAGGCTTTGAGATTTCTGTCTCTCCATGTCTCTGTCTCTCTCTCTCCTGCCTGTAGATCTGTTTGTAAACGCTGTCGGCTACTGTCCCGATGCCACGCCTGTCAGCTTCTTGCCATGGTGACCATGGACTAAGCCCCTAAATCTGTAAGCCAGCCCCCGATTAAATGCTTTCTTTGATAAGAGTGGCCTTGGTCACGGCACCTTTCATAGCAATAGAATAGTAACTCGGTCAGTGAGAGTACTGGTGTTACGATGGCAACGTCTTGTTTAAAGTGTGAAGCTCGCATCCGTTACCCTGCCCAAGATGGACGACTTCCCGGGATACTGAGGCTATTGTAGACACTGCTCCGTCTTGTGATGTTTGCTTTTTGTTGTTATTATTTGAGACAGGGTTTCTCTGTGTAGCCCTGGCTGTCCTGGAACTCACTCTGTAGACCAGGCTGGCCTTGAACTCAGAAATCCGCCTGCCTCTGCCTCCCGAGTGCTGGGATTAAAGGCGTGCGCCACCACCGCCCTGCATCTGGTGAGGTTTGAACAGTGCTCTTGTTCTTTGAGGGAGTAGATGCAGACGAGGCACAGGTTCAGCTTCTGTGAGGAATGCTCGCTTGCTGAAGGGAACTGAGGCGTGAAAAGACGACCAAAGGTGTAGACGTTACGCTTGCCTGAAGAGCTTGAAAATGAATGAAGTGCATTCACGTGGGAAGTGGATGAGTGTGAGACTCAGTGACAGTGCACACGATAAAGACTCACAGACGCGGGTCCCACAACCATCAGGACAAAAAAGTTCATATGAAGCAACAACAAGCAGGTAGCAAAATAAAGAGGGAGGGACAAGCAGTCCGTGAGGTGACGTCTGTGTCTGTGAGGTGTGTCTGTGTCTGTGAGGTGACGTTTGTGTGTGTGAGGTGACGTCTGTGTCTGTGAGGTGACGTCTGTGTCTGTGAGGTGATGTCTGTGTCTGTGAGGTAGCTCTGACGATATGGCCACTTGCCAATCAGCTCATCACCTGAATTCAATCCCAGCATGCATATAGTGAAAGGAGAGAACAAAGTCTTCTTAGTGTTTTTGAAAACTCACAGCCCACTGCCAATGATACACCTCCTTTTACAAGGCAAATTATACACACAGTCTTTCCTAGTTTTTTTTTTTTTTAATTAAACAAAATTATGGGAAGTTGACAGATCGCTAAAAGTTTAAAAGCACTGGCTGCTCTTTCAGAGGTCCTGAGTTCAATTCCAGCCTCCACTAGTTAGTTTATGACCATCTGTAGTGGGATCTGATGCCCTCTTCTGACCTGCCTGGGTACAGGCAGACAGAGTGCTCACAGACATTAAATAAATTAATCTTTAAAAAAAGAAATCATGTGTATGGGTATTTTTGCCTGCTTGTATGTTGGTACATTGCATGTGTGCCTGGTGCCTGTGGAGGTTAGAAGAGGGTGTTGGTTTCCTGGAACTGGAATAACAAATGACGTGAGCACCATGTGGATGCTGGGAGTCCATCCCTGGTACTTTGGAAAAGCAGCTAATGCTCTTCACTGCTGAGCGGTTTCTCCAACCCCTTAATTCTGTTTCTAAAACATAGATGAATGATGTCAGTACCTTCACCTGGTACTAAATGTGCAGCAAAAACTCAAGTTATAAGCCAAGAATGTATGAATTTTTTAGCAAAATTTCAAAATGATAATAACTTTATGCTTTGCTAAACCAGAAAATCTGCTGGACCTCAGGCTGCTTGGAGTGGTGCTTTGCGTTGAATAATAGTTTCCTCTGAGATTCAAATAGGCCATCCTGCTGGGAAGCTCTTTAAACAAGAAAGTAAACAAATCCAAATAGCTTCAGGAAGTCCCTGAAACCAACCATAGTCACTAGGCCAGAGTAAGCAGAACCAAGCTACAATAGAAGACTGTCAGTGAGCTGAGCTGCCAAGGAGACTCAGACCGGACCAGCTACCTAGGCAAAGCAGAAACTAGCCAAGCTGCCTGGAAGAGGTTTAGACCAGCTTGTGAGCTGTCAGCCTTGCTGAGTGGGCTCTGGTGATTGTACAGAGCAGGCCCTTAAACAGGACCAACTCCATTTTGTAATAGGAAACGTTTGTAATAGGAAACTTGTAAAGACATGTCTGGTACTTGTAAAGGCAAATCTGGAAATAAGTTGTGCTGTGATAACCAGCTGTGATGAGATCAGAGCCCGGTGATAACCAGACACGAGTGGTTATCTGCCGTGCACGTCAGGAGCAATGCCAAATCCAACATAAAAAGAGGAGCCCGTCCGGAGCACTTCATCACACTTGTAGCTATGACTGGCCAATGTGATCCTCCGGACAAAGCCTTCTCAGCACCAGGTCATCAAAGAGTTAACTGAGAGGCCAGTGCCTCCAGCTTCTTTGTGGTCAAGCACCCTATAAGGTCAAATTAGCAATTCAACTATCTGGAAGCCACAGCCTAACCTGCCTTCCCAGACTCTGGACCTGTAACCTAAAACCAACAAAAGGACTCAGGTCGTATAATCCATGAATGAACAATGTGCTTATTGCTCTGCTTATTTCTTTGGTAATTAGCAACTTATCATTTGTGTTCATTGTGCATGTTGTCAGAGGCAAAGCATAGGAAATGTGGCAATATCTTGTTGTAGCAATAGCCTTAGCATTTGTGATAATATATTGTTTGCTGTGCATTATCATTAAAGAAGTAACTGAATCCCAAAACCTCTGTCTCTCTGGTGTACTCTCTCCTCCCTCTCATGGAGCTGAAAATCTCACAGTCAAATCCAGTATATGATCCCTGAGTGGAGCAGGACCAGTTGCTCCTCTCCCTGCAGGGGGGTTCTAACCCCTTATCGATAGCCTGCTAGTAACAGGTAAGAGTCCCTGCTCGCGACAGTGATGCAGCTGTTTTTGGTTATTTCTGCTCCTGTGAGTAACTCCAGTAAATCTCATCAGTTTACCAAATTGGACTTTGGTAGTATTCATACTTTGGTGTGTCTGTCTGAGGCAAATAGAAATGTGTTGTGTCTCCCCAGGAAAAGTTCTCACACAACAGCTTGGGATACAAGAGTATTTTTTTTTCTGTTTGTGTATTGGCTGGTTTTGTGTCAACTTGACACAAGCAGGAGTTATCACAGAGAAAGGAGCCTCCCTTGAGGAAATGCCTCCATGAGATCCAGCTGTAAGACATTTTCTCAATTAGTGATCAAGGGTGGAAGGACACATTGTGGGTGGAGCCATCCCTGGGCTGGTAGTCCTGGGTTCTATAAGAAAGGAAGCTGAGCAAGCCAGGGGAAGCAAGCCAGTAAGTAACATCCCTCCATGGCCTCTGCATCAGCTCCTGCTTCCTGACCTGCTTGAGTTCCAGTCCTGACTTCCTTTGGTGATGAACAACCATGTGGAAGTGTAAACTGAATAAACCCTTTCCTCTCCAACTTGCTTCTTGGTCATGATGTTTTGTGCAGGAATACAAACCCTGACTGACTAAGACAGTTTGTTTTGTTTTGTTCATTTGGAGACAGGGTCTCTCTGTGTAGCCCTGGATGTACGGGAACTCACTCTGTGAGTTTGGAGACCATGCTAGTCTTGAATTCACAGAGATCTGCCTGCCTCTGCCTCCCTAGTACGAGGGACACCACCACCCTTCCCGAGAGTATTTCTCCTAAAATCAGAAGCTGCCACCTGAAAGTTCTTCCGGAATCACGGCAATCCAGTTGGACAAGAAATGACAGCTGTGCGGCTTAGAAATGCAAAACCACTAACAAACTCGACAAGATCACAGGTCTGTAAGAATCTAGATAACAAATTATAAAGCTGACTCAAGCAAGAAAATGACTCAGCAGCTTAGCAGACTCCATGCTACAATAAACACACCAGCAGCCTCACGCTACAAAGACTAGCCAGCTAGATGCTTAACCTACAGTAAAGATCCGTTTACAATGGCAACAGAGAAGATAAACTATCTCGGAGCAAATGAGATCCAGAAACACACAAAGCCACTGCGAGGAAAACATTTTGAAAACTCTAAAGAGCTGACACGGGATATGAGGATGATATCATTTCTCTTACATAACATGACTGGCGGCAGAAAGATGTGGCTCTTTCCAAGTTACTTTATTAAAGACACTTTTTGTTTGGTTTGTTTGGTTTGGGGGCATTTTGTGGGGTGTTGTTTTGTTTTGGTTGTTCGTTTTTTGGGGTTTTGGTAAGACAATCCCAATAAAAAAAAATGCCAACAAAGCTTATTGTTTTTGGAGCTAGACCAGTTTATGCTAAAGCATGCAGAAAAATAAACATGCAAAAACAGACAGGACATTGTAAAAAAAACTGCATGGGAAACTAGTTTTGCCAAGGATTAAAACACAGCCTGCAGTCCTTTGAATTAGAACAATGTATCTCTGACACACCCACAATGCCACTGACTTTAGGACAGCTAGGGAGCAGGCGCTGTGGAGCTCCTGTCCCTGGAGCAAAACAGCCTTTCAATAAACACTGCTAACAACCAAGTAGTCACTTAGATAAAGGATAAAATTAGATCCTGATGTTATACCATGCACAAGAATAACTTCCCAGCCAGTCAAGAGACTCAGAAACAAGAAAAAAAATGGCTGAAACTTTGAGTATAGGTGAAAATACTAAGTAACCCTGGAACACAATATTTGAAATATATGTACTAGAAGAAGTAAAGATGGCTTTCTGGGGTTCTGAAGAGACGGCTCAGCAGTTGAGAGCACTGGCTGCTCTTCCAGAGGTCCTGAGTTCAATTCCCAGCATCCACATGGTGGCTCACAACCATCCCTCTGTCTAAAGACCCGGGGACTAGGGTGGAGCTCCCTGAAGCGCAGAGACACATCAACACTTCCACTTTTCTTTTAAGGATCACAGTTGCCTCAGGAGCAGTGAGTTCTGGAAAAATCACAGTTAAAATCACAGTTAGATCTGCAGTGATCGGTTGTCTTCTGTCCTGTTAACTGAGACCTCATTGCCTGAAGAACTGGGCAAGGCGCTCCACCTCAGTCACGATGTCTTTAGAAAATGACATGGACTGTTTCCTGCAGAGGGGACTCATAAGGGATTAGCTGAGGTGAGTTTGTAATAATCCTGGTGGCTTGACAATGTGACGGTGAGCTGGCTGGGTCGCTACTCCATGCAGTCAGGTCTGCTGGGAACACGGACACCAGAGCTCAGGTGTCAAAAGGACTTGCGCTGCCATGTCTGAAGAGTCACCTGTTCGTCCACAACAGCTTGTCTCACGCAGCTCATCAGTGACGTCACCGTGACCTCACCATACTGCGGGAAAGACCACAGAGAAGACCTCAAAGCACGTAGATCAGGCAGCGAAGTATAAAGAACGCAGACAGGAAGTGAGTGAAAATAGACAGGAAGTGAGTGAAAATAGACAGGAAGTGAGTGAAAATAGGAAGTGAGTGAAAATAGACAGGAAATGAGGGGGAAATAGACAGGAAGTGAGTGAAAATAGACAAGAAGTGAGAGAAAATAGACAAGAAGTGAGAGAAAATAGACAGGAAGTGAGTGAAAATAGACAAGAAGTGAGAGAAAATAGACAGGAAGTGAAAGAAAATAGACAGGAAGTGAGTGAAAATAGACAAGAAGTGAGAGAAAATAGACAGGAAGTGAGAGAAAATAGAAAGGAAGTGAGTAAAAATAGTCAGGAAGTGAGTGAAAATAGACAGGAAGTGTGTGAAAATAGACAGGAAGTGTGTAAAGAAAACAAGGAAGAGACATAGAAAACAAACCAAGTCAAAGTAAGTTCTTAGGGGAGGGAGGAGATGGCTCAGTGGTTTAGGGCAGGAGAGGCTCCTGTACAGGACCCGTGTTCAATTCCCAGCGCCTACATGGTGGCTCACAACTATCAATAACTCCAATTCCAGGCATCTGACCTCTGGTGGCACCCATGTATGTAGAGTAGTAATACATATAAAATAAATCTAAAAGAATGAGTCATTGGTCATAAATATTGGACCACACACCATCATCCATTCCTGGGGAAGAAATAGAAATCTGATCATTCCCTCCTCTGTTAATGGTTAAGGTGTGAAAAGCGGGACTTAGAATCTAATCATGGAAATTTGCTACTGAGTATAAGTTGATGTCCCTAAGTCAGCCTCAGAATAAATGTTTCTGGGGAACTCATTTTGAAAGATAAGTTGTGTAGACACAATGCTTGCGTGCAGTGTGTAAAGGTTATTGTAAGGACCCAGGAAGAGGACCCCAACTCAAGTCCCAATTAGCGTGCACCCAAGGAGACACGAGAGACTTACTTGATGCAATGGCAAAAGGCAGTTTACTAACAAGGGCCCTTGGATCGAAACTCATCCCACGCAGGGGAGAGAATTTCGATGAAGACCCCAGGAAGTTTAGAACTTTTATAGGGGGAGGGACAAGGGGGAAGGGAAAAGTGGGAAATTCTGGCACGATTACATATGATTGGATATTTCAAACATCAGCACTTTGCGTAAGCAATCATTTTGACAGGTTGGATGGCCCACTATTTTTGACCATGATGTCTCAGACCTTCCAGGATAAACACCAGGTGGCCCATTACTCACTTGGGCATGTTTAGACTGGTCAAGATATGTCTTTGGTTGTTTCTACATTTCTGGTCACCTCGTCCCTAGAGGGGCTTGATATTTTTATTATGGCTACTCTCAGTAAGCTCAGCAAGCTGTCCTGCGGTCTTTGCCAAGTTGTTTGTGGTCTCTGCTGAGCTGTTTTAATTTTTACCCTTACAGTTATCTTTGTGCTATTTAAATGCTGGCTTCTCTGTCCTCATATTTTGTCTCAATCCAGACAGGACACTGTTAATGGTTATGTCTGGAATCTCCTGTCTCGACCCTGTGTAAACAATTCTAATCATTTATTCTCTGCCTTGTCAATAAATGCTGATCACCCAGTGGCTGAGAGATTAGGATAGGATGTCCTCCAACCAGAGGAAGGAGAGAGAGATGAAAGGAGTTTTGGATGGGCCGTGAGGAAGAGGAGTCAAAGAAGACACCATGGGAAGGAACATCTGAAGCCCAAAGAGTCAGATCAATAACAAGAAGCAAGTTCCACGGGATGGGGCTGGGAGGTAGCCAGATTACCACAGGAGGTTAAGGTTGATGCCAGCTTCCCAGCTATTGAAGTGCAGCGTGAAATAAATCTTGTTTTCTCTGTGTGGTTACTGGGGACCAACAATGGTGAAGATATACAGCTGCTCAATTAATCCACTGGTTATACTTATAATAATAATAAAAGACTCATTTTACAAAGTTGGGCTGGAGAGATGGCTCAGCGGTTAAGAGCACTGGCTGCTTTTGCAGAGGAGCTGGGTTCAATTCCCACAACCCCGAGGCAGCCTAACACTGCTGTCTGTAACGCCAATTCCAGGGACTCTTGACACCCTCACACAGACGTACATGCAGGCAAAACACCAGTACACATTAAATAAAAAAAAATAAATCGTTAAAAAGGGAATTTAAGAAAATAAAAGTTAGCCGGGCGATGGTGGCGCACGCCTTTAATCCCAGCACTTGGGAGGCAGAGGCAGGCGGATTTCTGAGTTCAAGGCCAGCCTGGTCTACAGAGTGAGTTCCAGGACAGCCAGGGCTATACAGAGAAACCCTGTCTCGAAAAACCAAAAAAAAGAAAATAAAAGTTATAAGCCCCCATATAGAGCATGTAAAATAATACACAAAAGTGAAAGAAAAAAGACAAGAGTGAGCAGATATTAATCTAAATATTCTGGCCTCTTTTGTTTGTTTATTTTATTTTTTTTTGAGACAGGGTTTCTCTGTGTCGCCCTGGCTGTCCTGGAACTCACTCTATAGACCAGGCTGGCCTCAAACTCAGAAATCCACCTGCCTCTGCCTCCCACGTGCTGGGATTAAAGGCGTGCACCACCACTGCCTGGCAATTCTGGCCTCAGTTATTTATTTATTTATTTATTTATTTATTTATTAAAAAACATTTATTTTATTCAAAGCAAGCTTCTTCGTACTGGCTTTTCTTTATTTATTCTGAGCTATATTCCTTTTTACTGTTTCTATGCATGTCTTAAAACAGAAGCATTAAATTATTTTATTAGGGGCTGGAGAGATGGCTCAGTGGTTAAGAGCACTGACTGCTCTTCTAGAGGTCCTGAGTATTCAATTCCCAGAAACCACATGGTGTATCACAACCCTCTGTAATGGGATCTGATGCCCTCTTCTGGTGTGTCTGAAGACAGCTACAGTGTATTCATTCATATGTGTGTGTGTGTGTGTGTTGAACAAACAAATCTTTTAAAAAATAGTTATTTTCTCTTTACAGTTGACAAGCAGGGCAACAGACAGATGCTTATGTTAACCCTACAGCTCAGAAGCACAGGTCCTCGCACCTTCGTGACCAGAGCTAAGCTGGCTGGGGCTAACTGTATCCACTCCAGTCGCTGAGCACGGCTGTGCATGAGGTAACTGCTTCCCACTGAAACACCAACTGACTTGTGGAGAGAGTCGCCTGGGTGTGGAGAGATGATAAAACACCAGACTGTGGACACTGAGATCTGGTCCTGGCACTGCCTGGTTGGATCTTATGTAGGGAGCTTCCTAGCTTGGCGCTCTTCGTGGTCTCCTCAAGGACTTCGAACCTTGATAAGCAAATGTCTACCTTTCCACTCTCACTGCTGATCCTCTCATCTTTAACTTCATCCACTTGATAATCGTTAAGGAGAATTTTTATCTTGGAGGCGGGAGGTGGAATGAGAAGGGGAAATGGGGGTTAGGTTAGGTGTGATCTACATACATTACACGCACGTGTGCAAATATCATAATTAAACCCAATTTGTTTGCAATTAATAAATCCAAGATAGGCTCGGTGGCACACACCTTTAATCCCAGTAGTTGGGAGGCAGAGAGGGGTGGATCTCTGTGAGTTCTGGGCTAGCCAGGGCTATATAATAAGACACTTTCTCAAAAAAATATAAAATAAAACAAATGAAAATAGTTCTTGAGTGATAGCTCAATCAGTAAAAGTAGATACTTATAAACTCAAGGACATGGGCTCAGTCTCCCAGGACCCATGTCAGCAGCCAGGAATGATGGACTGTGCTTGCTATCCTGGAGCTGTGGAGGCAGAGATTTGTGAGCTTCTTCTGATGCCAAGTTGTATGTAAATCTGCCCCTGTGAACTGAGTTTGTGAGGTCTTTCGTGACCTCAGCCTGCTGCAGGAGCTCATCCTGGAAAGTTTGCATGAGACGGGCAGTGGTGGCGCACGCCTTTAATCCCAGCACTTGGGAGGCAGAGGCAGGTGGATTTCTGAGTTTGAGGCCAGCTTGGTCTACAGAGTGAGTTCCAGGACAGCTCAGGCTATACAGAGAAACCTGGAAGAAAAAAGAAGAAGAAGAAGAAGAAGAAGAAGAAGAAGAAGAAGAAGAAGAAGAAGAAGAAGAAGAAGAAGAAGAAGAA
>NW_021604626.1:5229232-5242185 GCF_004785775.1 Grammomys surdaster
AAGAAGAAGAAGAAGAAGAAGAAGAAGAAGAAGAAGAAGAAGAAGAAAAAGAAAACATCAAAGTTTGCATGATATAAATACCCAGTTGCTAATTGTTTTGTTTCTGAGGTTTTCTTAAGTCAGGGCAAATCCACAAATACTACTGTAAAGACTGATTTTGAAATCGCCAGGAAAGGGAACTTAAGTTACAAACACTTATGAGCCACCATGTGGGTACTGGGAATCGAACCCAGGTCCTCTGGGAGAACAGGCGGCGTTCTTGGCATTGAACCTTATCTCTCCAGTTCCAAGGGCGCTACTTTCTTGTTGTCTGCCAGACTCAAGCGCGCGCTTGCGTCCAGGTTCTGAATGTAAAGCGTCCTGGGAACCACGTGATCTGGTCGTTGTCACATGTTCAGGAATAGAATTGCTCACGCCGTGTATCCGTAGCTTATGTCATAGTCACACCTCAACTATTTATGGTTTAAATCGACTCCAGCGAGATTTACGGTCTCGGGTAATCCAGCGGACTTTGTGATCACATCCAGCTCGTACTTGCTGGGCGCTCGCGCTGATCATACCAAGAAACATAAACCATAAAAGCGATCAGAGACTTCCCCGGCCTCCTCCAACCCTTGTGCTGACTTTGCTAGCATCCGGGCGGTCGCCTCAGAAGGAAGCAGGGCAGAAACCAGATCTACAGCTCCGCCGCTTGGGATGAGTTTTACCAGCTACTGTTCTTGGTGACCGGGGGTTTAGCGTGGAAAACTGAAACTTGTAAAACGTATGTCATGAGCTCTGAGCACGGACGTTAACGGCAGCTCCGTGCGTGACGGTCAAACCTCGGAAGCCACCAACACGTCGATGAAAAATGAACTGTGAGCTTTCCAGACAGCGGAATAGCACTCGGGGCTAAGATAATGAGCTGCCCTCAAGCGGATGTGACTAAATAAAAGAAGCCAACTTTAAAAGAGCAGACGGCACAGTTCCCACTGTGTGACATTCTAGAACAGTAGCTGTCGGGAATAGGGTTTCTGGGGAGGGGAGCAGGGGCAGCCGAGCAGGAGCAGGTGAATCACATCCGAGTCTTCGGGCAATAAATTTACTCCATGCCAAGATACAACATGATGAGAATGATAATCTATCTCATTATAAATGTACAAAAACCCACATTATATTCAGCACCAAGAGTGACCCTCCTAACTGTGGGCTCTGTGAAAGGACAGGGAGTCGAGGAAGGTTGGTGGCTGTCAAAAATGGAGTGACCCTGGGTGGCTGTGGACAGTGCAGAAAGCCGGGAAGTAGAAGATTGGGAAACATATGAAATCTCTTGCCTTCTGTTAAGGAACCTAAAAGGACTCTAATAAAGTCTTTTTAAAAAGTTATAGCTAGCCGGGCGGTGGTGGCGCACGCCTTTAATCCCAGCACTTGGGAGGCAGAGGCAGGCGGATTTCTGAGTTCGAGGCCAGCCTGGTCTATAGAGTGAGTTCCAGGACAGCCAGGGCTGCACAGAGAAACCCTGTCTCGAAAAAAAAAAAATTATAGCATGTTCCAGGCCTGCCTGGTCTACAGAGCTATTTCCAGGACAGCCAAAGCTACACAAAAAGAAACCCTGTCTCAAAAAATAATTTTTTATAGCTTAGATCCTTATGGTTAAGTTTTCTTTTGCATTTACATTTTTCATGCAACACACATAAGTCCTCTATAATTTTGAGAACATTACTAAATTATAGAATAAAGGCATACAATATTTTTATTTAAATACTACACAGTACAATCTTTTAAAAATAATCTTTGAGAGCTGGATGATAGCGCACGCCTATAATCCTTGTACTTGGGCAGCTGAGGCAGGAGGACCAAGAGTTTCAGACTAGCCTGTACTACAGAGGAAGAGCCTGTCTCAAAAAAATAAAACAATAAAACAAACAAAACAAAAACAAATTCTAACAACAACAACAACATAAATGTTGTTTTCTTTTAAAATTATCATCCTACACTGAGATAGATGTGATAGCTCATGCTAAAAATCCCAGCGTTTAGGAGACTGAGACAGGAGGATTTCTGTCAATTGAAGGTCACTGTAATCCATATACTGAGCTTCAACCCATCCTACACCACAGAGTGAGACCCTGTCTTTCAAAAAAAAAAAAAAAAAAGTTAAATTAGGCTAGGCAGTGGTGGCGCACGCCTTTAATCCCAGCACTTGGGAGGCAGAGGCAGGCGGATCTGAGTTCGAGGCCAGCCTGGTCTACAGAGTGAGTTAAGCTAGTATCCTGGAAACCCACTGAACAAGAAGACTCCGTGGAAGAGTACAGAAACAAGAAGTGTAACTTTTAGATACTTGACAACTATTTTAAGTGTGTTGTTTGGGAAAAGGACACCTCCCACTCCCAGCTTCCCCAGAGTGATGTCCCCGCTGCTGCTAGCCCCCCCCCCCACACACACCCTTAGGTGCCTTTGATATCTTTGGATGCGTGTCTCTGCTGAGCTGACGTTGCAGCTGCGGTGTAGGACCAGAGAGAGAGTCAGCCTGTGCTAACGAGCAGGACAGCAGAGCTGGCAAACTGTTTAGACAATCGCCAGGGGAAACGTCAGCATCAGTACCTCCACGTGCTTCTGTGATAGCCTTGGGTATCAGTGCACACAGCCAGGCTCAGCGGAGCCAGTGGATGAGTCAGCCCAGGACACTAAGGGTCAGCAGGGAGACTTGGAGGGAAGATAGGTGCCGAGTCAGCAAGTCTACGCGTCTTCCTCTGCTCCTACCATAGCAGGTAGCCGGGGCGGAGGAAGAAGGCACGTAAAAGGCAGAACTCAATGCTAAGGGGTTCGGGGAGCCCAAGTGGAGCTTGGCAGCCCCAACAAAAACTAGCAAGCCGCTCTGGCTCTAGAAACTGACCGTGTTGGCCCACAAACTGCCAGCTCGCGATCCTCTGCCCCTTTTAGGAAAGAGTGCTAGAGAGAATCTCACCTGTGAGAGAAAAACTGTCTGTGCTTTTAGAGAGCGCTTTAGCGCCAGGTGGTGGCGCCCCCTTTAGTCCCAGCACTCGGGAGGCAGAAGCAGGCGGGACTCTGAGCTCAAGGCCAACAAGTTCCAGGGACAGCCAGGGCTACAACACACAGAAGCCCTGTCTTGAAAAGCAGGAAAACAAAATAAAACAAAAACAACAACAAAAAACAAAAAGGAAGAAAGCACTTTAGCAGCAGCGCCTTCCACAGAAGCCATAAGAGGCCTGACACTGGGAGAGTGCAGAACATGGGCGAGGTGTTACAGTCCCAGGGCCCAGACACCCCAGGGAATGTTCGGAACCCCTGGGATCTGCTGACGGACACTGAACAAAGTCCCTGTTCTTGTGCATCTTGTCCTGTGAGGTAGAGGAAGAACATTTCATTACCAGGATGGAAAAGAGGAAGAGAGAAGTCCTAGGATCTCTGATTTTCTTTTTTCACTGTAAACATGGTTCAGTCAAAGAGAAAGCACCCAGGTTAGCCAGCTCACTCGTATTTCTTATCATTAAAATGCCCTTTGCTGGTTGATTGCGATTAGCAACGCTTTAGGGACTTGCAGTTTCTGGGGCTGTAGCTGCAATGGCGTGTGCTGACGCTAGGGGGTGCAATGCTCACAGGCCAATGGCTGTAACTTTTGCCACAATGCACCTTCTTCCGAGCCCCCGGCTCTGGGCACCCGCACGATTTCACACTGGGTGTTATTAGCCCCACCAGGCTGCCCCCGTGCCAGAGCCTGTCGCAATGCCTGCCGTCCTGACTCCTTCCTGAACCACTGAAAATAAATTGAGATACAAAGTCAGATCAAGACACTCCACAAGTTCCATAAAAGCGGCGGGGACGGGAACCTAAGATTCTCGTGGAACTGGAACCACCCCCTCTCTCTGGCTTGTTAGCATTCACACCAACACACAGTGATTAATTCCACTATTTAGGGATTTCTGAAGCTTCATTGCACAGGTATGAGTAGTTATTGTATCGTTGGCTGTCGGCCAGTAATCTTCTGATCACAAGGTTGGTTTCCCTGGCAATCAGGTCCCATCCAAAGCTACCTCAGGCTCTCCGTGAATCACTGGATTTACGATACAGTCGAAAGGTACAGGTACGGTTGAAAGAGGCTTATTACAACCAACCAAAGACTATCGACTCAGGAAATTCAAAGGGTATAGGACGTTCGGAGCCAGGAAACCAGGGTAAAGACCAAATATTTACTTTTTATTGTCTGAAGACATTAGAGTAACAGTTTAATTGCTACTATTTTAAATGGTCCAATAAAGTGAAGGTGAGTAGGGTAGAACTCATTGTAACTTTATTGCTTTATGAAAATACTGTAAAAAAAAAATGAATAGCGCAAGGCATGGTGGCGCATGCCTTTAATCCCAGGATTTGGGAAGCCAAAGCAGGCAGATCTCTGTGAGTTCAAGTCCAGCCGGGTCTACAAAGTGAGTTCCAGGAAAGCCAGGGCTACACAGAGAAACCCTGTCTTAAATAAATAAATAAATAAATAAATAAATAAATAAGAGAGAGAGAGAGAGAGAGAGAGAGAGAGAGAGAGAGAGAGAAAGGAAAGGAAGAAAGGCCTGGTCCTAGCAGCATGTACAAGGTCCTAAGCCTGGTCCCTGGTACTAAGAAACAATTATTTAAAATATAAAAACGGAAAATAAACAAAAGAGAAACATCGAGTATGGAAAGCAAAAACATGAGTCAAGCCTTTAAGCCCAGCACTAGGGAGGCAGAGGCAGGGGAACTCTGGGAGTCCAAGACCAACCTCTTCTACATAGTGAGTTCTAAGCCAACCAGGGATATATACTGAAACCTTGAGGGTTTTTTTTAACGGGGGGAGGAGGAGTTGTGGGTTTTGTTGTTGTTATTTGTTTGTTTGTTTTTGTTTCATTGTTGTTTTTAAAGGCAAAAGAAACAAAACCCACGAGCCACAGCCCAGTAAGAGGGCTCAGCAGGTAACGACACCTTCCACCAAACCTGGGTTTAATTTCCCAGGTATAAAAGAAACCACACTACATAATAAATGTTTAAACAAAACTAAGCTTCTTGTCACACACTAATCCCAGCACTCAGAAAGCAGAAGCAGAGACTAGATCCTCCTGAGTTCAAGGCCTACCCAGTCTACATATAGCAAGTTGCAGGTCAGCCAGGGCTACATAGTGAGACTCTGTGGAAAAAATAAAACCAACCAACCAACCAAAGGACCAAAACAGTGGTTCTCCACCCTCCTAATGTGGCCACCCTTCAATACAGTTCCTCACGTTGTGGTGACCCAAAACCATACAATTATTTTATTGCTACTTCCTAACTGAAATTTTGCTACTTTATAAATCTTAATGTAAACGTCTGTGTTTTCTGACGGTCTTAGGTGACCCCTGTGAAAGGGTCATTAGACCCCAAGGGGGTCAAGACTCCCAGGTGGAGAACCACTAGGTCAAAGCCACCTATAAATCCCAGCCTTGAGAGGTAAAAGAAAGAGGGTTGGAAATGCAATGCTCTTCTTTGGCTCCTTAGTGAGTTCAAGGTTAACAGGGACTCCATGAGATCCTGCCTCCAAAAAAGTATGGGGAAGAGAAAGCAGGTTCTCAGAATCGGGTCAAATCTGAGATCTGGAACTGAATAAGGAGAACTCATCTGGAGTAGAACGTCACAGATGAGCAAAACTTTGCAGGATCCTGCCTCCCTCGGAGTCGGCCTGGACTTGAGCCTGTTTAAGACTTGGATCTTTGAGTAAGCATGGATGGTATATGCCCATGTCTTAGAATGTCCGATCTGTAATAAAAATGCCCTGACCGAAAGCAACTTGGGGAAGAAAGGGTTTATGTTAGCTTATCCTTCCAGGCAACAGTCCATCGTGAAGATGACGTGATGAGAAATAATGAGAACCTGGAAGCAGGAACTGAAGCAGGGAGCTGGAGCCGCGGGGAGCTGGAGCCACGAGGAGCTGGAGCCACGGGGAGCTGGAGCCACGGGGAGCTGGAGCCACGGGGAGCCCGAGCCACGGGGAGCTCGAGCCATGGGGAGTATTGCTTACTGGCTTGCTCCTCACAGGTTGCTCTATATGGTGTTTTGTTTGGTTGGCTCCTGGAACTCACTCTGTAGACCAGGCTGGCCTCGAACTCAGAAATCCACCTGCCTCTGCCTCCCAAGTGCTGGGATTAAAGGCGTGCGCCACCACCGCCTGGCTTTTTCTTTTTTTATATTCTTTTTTAAACCCTTATTTTAATTCTTTTAATGACTTCTTTGTTGTTGTTTTGTTTTTATGTGCATAGATGTTTTGCTTACATGTCTGTGTGAGGGTATCAGAGCCTCTGGAACTGGAGTTACAGACAGTTGTGAGCTGCCACGTGGGTGCTGGGAATTGAACCAGGGTCCTCTAGAAGAGCAGCTAATGCTCTTAATCTCTGAACCACATCTCCAGCCCCTTAAACCTTGTTATTGTTATTATTATTATTGTCATTGTTGTTGTTGTTGTTTGTATGGGTGTTCTGCTTGTGTTATTGGCTGGTTTTGTATGTCAACTTGACACAAGCTGGAGTTATCATAGAGAAAGGAGCCTCCCTTGAGGCTATACCTCCATGAGATCCAGCTGTAAGACATTTTCTCAATGAGTGATCAAGGGTGGGAGGGTCCATTGTGGGTGGTGCCATCCCTAGGCTGGTAGTCCTGGGTCCTATGAGAAAGCAAGCTGAGCAAGCCAGGGGAAGCAAGCCAGTAAGCAGCACCTACTCCATGGCCTCTGCATCAGCTCCTGCCTCCAGGTTCTATCCCTGCTTGTGTTCCTGTCCTGACTTCCTTCAGTGATGGATTATGTCCTGGAAGTGTAAGTCTTTCCTCCCCAACTTACTTTGTGGTCTTGGTGTTTCATCAGAGCAATAGAAACTCTAACTAAGGCAGCCTGCACATATGTCTGTGAGTCATATGTACACAAGTGTCTGTGGTGGCCGGAAGACGGTGTCAGGTCCTCTGGAACTGGAGTTGCAAACAGTTATGAGCCTCCATGTAGGTGCTGGGAATTGAACCCAGGTCCTCTGAAAGGGCAGCTAGTACTCATAACAGCTGAGCCAGCTCTGCAGCCCTCGGTCTGTTTTCTTATACTATCCAGATCACCTGCCCGATAGTGGCACTGCCCAGAGTGGGCTGGCCTTCTCACATCACTATTAATCAAGACTTACCCATAGGCTGATATTTTTGTTTTGTTTTGTTTTGTTTTGTTTTTAGAAAGGGTTTCCTCTCTGTAGCCCTGGCTATCTTGGAACTGGAGCTTGCTTTGTGGAAGAGGCTGGCCTTGAACCCAGAGACCCATGTTTGAAAGCGATGTCTGATTGGGTGGCAAAGTGACGAATCAGAGAAAGATTGGATAGAATAGGATATGCCCAACTATTTCGAGAAGACATTTACACAGAGACAGAAAAAGCCAGACGCAGGTGAAGACAGAATGAGCCAGAGAATGAGAAGGATCAAGAAGATTAGAACAGATTGCCAAAGTTAGTATGAGGCCAATTCAGGAGAAACTGAGAGAAGCCAGATTGAATCAGTCGGCTTGGAGAAGAGTTTGAGCCAGAACAGAGTAGTTGAACGAGCCAGCCAGAGTTCAGAAAGAACAAGAAAGGGTGAGCTTACTCAGCAGTAAGTCTCAGGGGCTGAAAACGTTCTAGGCCTAGACTGGATTATACAGAGGCTAGAAGCTCCCAGGACGAGGCCGAGGGTTGCAGATGGAGTCAGTAAGCCTCAGAGATGACAGCTACAACTGGGACCCAAGTTACATTTACCAATGAGGTGGGGAGTGTATCAGCTAATTTTTTTACTCTCATGGGCCAAGTGGAATCCAGACAGCTGGTGAGTGGGACTTCCAGCTGTGTCAGGAGAGGCTCCTGAATTGGCAGACTGAGTGGGTAAGCTTGCCCTAATCAGCATGGGCCGTATCTAAAATGCACCACGGTCCCCACATGAGTATATACACACAGACAGACAGGCACCTAAGTAAAGAAATGTAACTAAAACCTTTTAAAATTAAAATGAAAAGGTAGAAAATGAACTAAGATTGCAACTACCCCCATGCCTTGTATCCTGATATATCCAGAAGTGAGCGAGCATTCGCTCAACACCAGGAGTTTCCAACCAC
The DNA here is from genome assembly GCF_004785775.1 of Grammomys surdaster. NCBI lineage: Eukaryota > Metazoa > Chordata > Mammalia > Rodentia > Muridae > Grammomys > Grammomys surdaster. Next base: position 5,237,343 of record NW_021604626.1, read on the forward strand.
AGTGCATCACATCCTCAAACCATGAACCCCAATAAATCCTTTTAAGAATAAGCCCTCTTCTTGGGTGTTTGGTCACAGCAGTGAGAAAAGGAACTAATTCATCGCACTCCCAGCAAACAGTTACACAACAATGACATTTCTTCCTCCTGTCTGGTGTCTCTGTGATACTTTATGTTTTGTAAAGTAATTTACCTTCATTATGTCAAATGTTCAAACACAATAACGGTTTTCAAAGTGTCAAAGCCCCTGTGTCCCTCTGGGCAACTTTCTCCAGCTGCGGTTTTTCAAAACAGACTCTGAGCTGACATCTACTCAGCTTAGAAAAGGCCTTGGCCACTCTGTAGGAGCCCGTGGAGCTCTTCCGTCTGCCCGGGTCTGAGTCTGGTCACCCTAGAGAACACTGTGTGTCAGTTCCAGGGAGGCCCTCCTACCCTGAGTTTCTCCATGATGAGCGGCTGTATCCAGAGCTCAGGGGAACAGGGAATATGATTAAGATCTTGTTACTCTTTCCTCAGAGAGAGAGAGAGAGAGAGAGAGAAAGAGAGAGAGAGAAAGAGAGAGAGAGGAGAGAGAGAGAGAGAGAGAGAGAGAGAGAGAGAGAGAGAGAAATGAATAGATGTGTATGTAGTGAGAGAAACAGTGAAATCTCAATTGGCAATTGGCTCACATGATCCTGGAGGAAGGAAGATGCTGTCGGCATCTGCAAGGTGGAGAACCGGAAGCCATGTTGTCTGAGCCCGTCCAAATGCCAAGGCTGAGAAAAGGAGAGTGGATGCTATCACTCTCTGTCCAAGGCCAAGCACTACCATCTATGGGCCTTAATTGGGTTTGGTTTTCTCTGCCAGCTAAAGAGTTCAAACACAGGGGACGAACAACAAGGCCACGCCTCCTAATCCTTCCCAAACTGTTCCACCAACTGGGGACCAAGCATTCAAATCTGTAAGTCTATGGGTGACATTCTCAAACCACCATGGTCGACACAGAGAATTCCTTCCTTCCTTCCTTCCTTCCTTCCTTCCTTCCTTCCTTCCTTTCTTTCTTTCTTTTTTTTTGTTTTTTTTTTGTTGTTGTTGTTTTGTTTTTTTGAGACGTGGTTTCTCTGTATAGCCCTGGCTATCCTGGAACTCACTCTGTAGACCAGGCTGGCCTCGAACTCACAAATCTGCCTGCCTCTGCCTCCCAAGTGCTGGGATTAGAGGCATTTCTTTTGTTCATTTTTTTTTAATTCTTTTTGGAGACAGGGCCTCCTGCTGCCCAGGCTAGCCTTAAACTTACTATGCAGTCAAGGATGACCTTAATTCCTGACCTTTCTTCTTCTCTCTGTAAGTTCTGAAATTAAAGTCTTCAGCTTTTATCTATCGTACGCCACGTCAAAATACACGTTCAATTGGAGCTTCACTCCCTCGGGCTTCTGCCATTCCTTATACATGCAGACGTCTCAAACAGCATGTAAGTGTGTGTACGTGCAAGCATCCTTCCCTCAGTGAACAGGCTAACCCCACGTACTGTGTGCTTACCTGTGGGCACTGGGAGTTTGAGTGGATCCTGAGGCCCCTGAGAATCACCTGAAGATTTCTGCAACCCAGATACTTGGCTCTGTTCAGAGAATCAATGATTCCTGAGGTCCAGGATGGATATCCCAAATTTGCAACTCTAGAAACTCCCTCGGGAACACTGAGCCACATCCTTTAGGCCGCCATGATTGGTCTCATGAGCAGAGGTCAGGGCCACAGAGTCTAGAGGTAGACAATCAAGTCGATCTGCTCTCTGTTAGCCGTATCTCTGTCACTCCTTCCAACCTTGATTTTTCTGTTCTGTACAATGGGGACAGTAACAACAATACCTAGTTTAAGGAGGGTTGGGGTGGGAAATATAGTTCAGCTGGCCTAGTATGCTTGGCTGGGGTGTTGGGTTTGATCCCCAGCACCATATTAAACAGTCACGATGGTTCTCTCTGTTATAGCACCGTGGAGAGGAGACGGGGGATCAGAAGTTCAAGGCTATCTTCAGCCACATAGTGAGTTTGAAGTCAGACTGGGAAAAATGAGACCCCATTTATATATAAAAGCTAGCGAGACTTGTGGTAAAGATTTTGTGTCCTTAGTCTAGGCAGTCAGGAGGCTACAGCATCCTGAACTCAGTTCAGAACAATTAGCGTTCTCATTTGTCCAGTGAAGTGGCAAAGCAAACGACCTACTTTGAAGGTCTGGGAGGAAGGAGTCTGGGCGTTTCCTAGAGATTACATAAACCCCCACAAAGTAGCCATGAACATTCACCAGACGACTATGCTATTGCAAAGCCTTAGCCTGTGCCATTGAAGGATAAATGACATGGGGGAATGCTGCCCCCTGCTGGCCTCACTGACTCATAACTGACAACTGTTGTCCACCTGACCTGGTAACTTCTATAGGCTTGTATTCTCTACACCATGAGAGCTACTTAGAAAGATATTTTTGTGAAGAAATTGGCACTGCGTGAGGTGATCTTTGATTATTGCTCTGACCACTTGACCAATTATGAGTCTCTATTTCACTGGGCTAAGCAGAGGTTGGTGTGCGAACCCTTGAGCTCCCCAGTGTGTGAATGTACAGTCACTCTAAGGGATCCCCAAAACCCTGTGGCTTCAGAGCCATCAGTAAGCACATTCGTATGTCTAGTCTAGTGATAGCAATCTGAGGCTCCTTTCTCATCTTAGTAAGACTGGCTAAAGGTTAAACTATTCCTGGGAGGTTCTCTGATGGTCATATTTAGCTAGCTTTCCGGTTAATGTGTGCTTTTTCTGGTCACAAAGTTAACAAGTCAATTTCAGGTGTTTTTTTAATTTTGTTGTTAACATATGACTGCAGCTTTATGGTGATGAGCCTTCTGTGGAGGCTGGGAGTTGAACTCAGAATCTCCAGAAGAGCAACCAGTGCTCTTAACCACTGAACCATCTCACTAGTACCTGTTTCCTGGTTTCTTTTTTTTTTTTTTTAAAGGAATATAAAACTATTTATTGACCACTGTTCACCATTATTTACAGTAAAGTAAATGTACAGTTGGATGACATTCTGATACTACAGAGTTACTTTTCTGGCTCATTGAACCAGAAGGCAAATACTGAAAAGATTGATCCTACCAGTAAGGAATGAGTCAGGGTAAAGAAAAAGCATGCAAGTCATTAATTGGTATTAGCAACTTTTGTTCACTCACTTAGTCAGCAGGTCTTAAATTGCCAACATTAGCTCCAACCATGATTCTATTTCCACATCAAACAGATTCCATGAATAATAACCTTTTAGTACAGATTTTAACTTTCTACAAAGGAATGGTTCACCAGAGGAACCTTTAGGCTGACTAGCTGAGCTGGACCTGCCTCTAGAGCGCTGGGACTAAAGGCATGTACCACCACACTAGGCCCAAGTCTTTTTATTAAGTCACACTACTACTTTGTTTAATTCCATTTTCTGAAGGTGGAGTTGGTATGGACAACATTCAGTAAATAAACTACTGTATTTACGTGATAATACATCAATTCTGATGTGGTTGCTTTTAAACTATCCAATAAATTACAGAATCTGTTTAATCTGAAAGGTTTCGGTTCCAGAAAAATGTTCACAATGAGGGAATCTCATCCACTTGTGTTTTCATCTTCAGTTCTTTAAGTATTAAAAACAAGACAAAACAAACAAGTCATTGTGTTTTATGCATACACCACATACAAACAAAGAAACTCAGGATGGTCCTTCTGTGTCCCAGTTAAAAATAAATTCAGACTGAGTAGCGACTGTAAAATCTCCCCAGCGGTTAAGAAAAGCCATTCTTCAAAGCTGAGGAAATGCAACATGGTATCAAATATTCTATTGTTAAAGGAAGCAACTACAGAAAGCTCTTACTTGCTCAAAGCAATCAGTGCCTTTTTTTTTTTAATTCTAACCATTTTTTTTTTTTTTTATTTATGAGTACACTGTAGCTGTCTTCAGACACACCAGAAGAGGGCATCCAATCTCATTACGGATGGTTGTGAGCCACCATGTGGTTGCTGGGATTTGAACTCAGGACCTCTGGAAGAGCAGTCAGTGCTCTTAACCACTGAGCCATCTCTCCAGCCCCCAATCAGTGCCTTTTGATGCAGAACAAAAACCAAAACTATCCCAACTACCGTCAATACTTTCAAAACCAGCATATCAAACTTGATTTTCATTAGAATGCTATTTTTTCCACACTAGTTATTTCAAAACCCAAGATCCAGACTTTATATATATATGTATAAATATATATATAAATGCAAACAATTATTGTGCTTCATCTTCAGGACAAGAATGCCAAGTCAGCCTTTCCTCATAGAAGGCAATGACAATCTGAGGACACTTCATATTTGCCTCCTTTGCCAGCACCAAGTCAGCCTCATCTGAGTCCTTCCATTTCATGAGAAACATTAATTCTCCACTGCTGTCTGTGGCACCAATTATTCGTTCAGGATCAAGACCTCTGGCAAAGCCCCTTGGTTTGTCAGCAGCGTCTCTCTTCTTCTTCGATTTGCTATCATCAGATTCACTGTCAGATAAAGATTTCCTTTTTGTACCATCTTTTTCTTTACCAGCTTTTTGAGAATTAAGAAATGCTTCAATTAATTCTGGACAATCTAAATTTTCTTCTGGTTCCCAAGTATTATCAGCATCTGTGAACCCCTTCCACTTGAGGAAGTACTCGACCTTCCCATTCACTACACGGCGGTCCAGCACTTTTTCTACCACAAATTCTTCAGGCTCTGCCTCTTCAACTTTTTTACTCTTTCCATTCTGTTTCTTTCCCATTTTTTTGCAATGTAGTTTTATTGGAGGCCATTTTTAAAATTTAATCG
>NW_021604627.1:0-63574 GCF_004785775.1 Grammomys surdaster
TATATGTATGTATATTCTTTTTTGTGTATACTTTGTTATTTATAATATTAAGTGAGATAAAGTTGAATCTTTACACCAATTTAATAGCAAAGGATACACCACTTTCATAGCAAAGGATTTAGATTGAACATAGCAGTGACTTTTACATATTACTGGGTTATTAAGAGCACAGAGTGAGAGTGAGGACTGAGAGATGGATTAGTGGTATAGAGCACTGATGATTCTTCCAAAGGATCTGGGTTCAATTCTAAGCACCCAGATGACAGTTCACAACTGTCTGTAACTCCACTTTCAGAGAATCTGACACCCTCACACCAATGCACATAAAATAAAATAAAATAGAATAAAATAAAATATTTTTTAAAAGAGCATAGAGTCACCAGTAAAGCTCAAATATTTAGTATTTTCTCTTTTTATCAGCTGAGCTCAGGATTTCTCAAAGTTCAGTTCTGATACATTAGTATGAAACAGTGAGACATGTCATTTTAGCAACTGTTTTATCATCCCAATGAAGAATGACCTTCTAAAGAATTTATTAGATCATGCACCTAGCCACATGAGCTTGCATTTATACAAATATTTTGGCATGACATTTATGAGGCTGACTAGAGAGATAATTAGTACTATTAGTTTCCTTTTAAAGATGCCATTCTCTCACTTACAATTTTATTTCCCTTTAGTTTTTTATTATTTTTTATGTGTATAAGTGTTTTGGCTGCCTGCAATATGTGTGCATGTATGCCTAGTGCCCTCAGAGGCCAGAAAAGGGCACTGGATCCCATTGAATTGGAGTTACAGATGGTTCTGACCCGCCATGTAGGTGCTGGGAATTGAACCTGGATCCCCCAGAAGAGCAGCCAGTTAACTTAACCACTGAGCCACCATTCCAGCCCCTACACATTTATTACTTAAGCTTAACGTCTTGTCATGATTTGCTTCTACATTTATTCCTACAGTTTTCCCTTTCTGTGCTGCTGTTGGTGTAGAAATTTTTAGGAAAGACCTCCATAGGGCAGTTACAGGACTTGAGTTGAGATAGTTAAGAAAAGAATTTCTAAGTACATAACAGGAAATAGATTTTGTTAAAGTGTCTTATGTGCTGTACACTGTCATCTTAGGTGAACTGTCTGAGTTTCATAAGTCATATATTTTTCTGCAGTTGATGAATTCAGAGAGGCCTGTATTCACAATGGCAATTCCCTAAGTACCAGACATTTGTGCATAAGGTAAGAAAGTATTACATTTCTGAAAGTTTTATGTCATAAATTGTGTTTATAGTAGGTTATGCATCCAATGATTCTGAAGGCACAGAAAGTATACAACAGTGCCTGGCATCAAATACAATAATCTGTGTGTTTATATACAATCTAGGTCTAATGTTGCCAAGTTTGAGACCAACATTGATGAGCCTCTGAGTTTTTGAAAGAGGAAAATGAATAGGCAGGACAATAAAACATTTCTGCAGCTTGGATTTAGACCCCAGATCAGTTCGTAACCTTTGAAATCAATTTTTGTGACCTAATTATCCTTATTAGTTCTTTCTTAGAAGTATAGACTTTTAGGCTTGATCCAATCAGGTGCAGTTTCAATCAATAGAGTTATGAGGTAAAAAGGGGGCCAATCTAATCAATGATCAATTCAAATCAGAGATTGATCAGAACTTGATCCTCATCAAGATTTGATTCAGCCTGATCCAGGATTTATTCAGTCAGAGCTCGACCTAATCAGTGGTTAATCTGATAAAAACTGTTACAAATCAGGGTTTTGATCCAAGCCCTGGCTAGTCTAATAAGGGAATTGACAGTGCCTAATTTTACTGGGGTTAATCTTTTCAGGGATTTATCCAAATTGATAATGATCTAATCTGATGTTGATTCAAACAGTGGCATATCTAATCACTGCTTTAGTGGATCAAGGGTTGCTATAATCAGTGGCTAATAGAATCAGGACCTTGATTCAATCGATGGCTAATGATTACAAGCAATTATTCTGAGTGATGGACAGGTATATAATACATAATATAACTTAGCCAAGGATGTCATGTTTTACACAAAAGTTCACCTAGGAACATGAAATGAGATGGAAAAGTTTATGGGAATCTTGTAGTAAATATGTGTGTTTACAGTATTTGTTGTACAGTCTTTTGTATGGTGACCCCGAGGAAAGTGGTCTGACAAAGCACATTAGAACACTGACAAGAGTCATACTGGGGGAAAACGGGAGTAAATTATAACTATAAACTTTGTAATCAAAGGTAAATACCAGAGTCTGGGGAGTTCAGTCATTTCTGCAGGCAATTGTATACACTGTTTTCATCAAGGCCTTTTTTTTTTTTTTGAAATAAAGCTTTAGGGAAAGTTGCAAAGGGATTGTCTTATTCCTACTAGTTGTCTATATGGTGCTATGAATCAGTAATAGGATCAGATGAATTTATACAAAGGATCAGTTGAAGATTTTGTTTCTTTTAGCTACACACACACACGCACACACACACACACACACAGTCTTCTATCTCTATCATCTCTCCATCTATGTATATATGCATGCAGCTATGTATCTATGATGCTCTGCAGTGACTTTTACATGGGCGTTTAGAGAAGAAGGACATCGGGTTATTAAGAGCACAGAGAGACTAGTGAAGCTCATCAACTTCAGGGATTCCCATGTACTAGCGTCATTGTAGAGCAGCCACTGAGCCTGATTCCTTACCATACTCGACTTGTGCTCTGATAGTTCTAAAAAGAAATGGAGAGGGTTGCTGATGGCCATTTTTCAGTATACTATCTAAGTTTCCTTATTGCTTTTGGATCATTGAATTTGTCCTTGACATTAACATGATCATGGTGGCCAAGGTAACCTGTCTTTCTCAAAAAACATTCTGAGACTATAGCTGGTTATTCTTGATTGTCAACTTGCCTGGACAAAGAGATGCCTAGAAGACTGGTAAAGCACAGCTCTGAGTATGTTTGAGAGGGTGTTTCCAGATAGGAAAGATCCTGAGGCCTCTGTCCTAATGAGTTGATTAATCTATTGTTAGATTCAAAATTTGAATAGATATGGGAGGCGTCATGGAAAATGGTTCTTAGTTGCAGGGAATTAATTGTTCTCTTTCTTTCTCTCTCACTGTGTGTGTGTGTTTGTATGTTTGTGTGTGTGTGTGTGTATGTGTGTATGTGTGTGTGTCTGAGTGTGTATATATCTCACTCCTCTCCTCTCTCCCTGCATCCTGCTTCCTGGATACAGGATGAACAGCTTTGCCCTATCACACCCTCCCTCTCTGCCATGATGTTTTACCTCAGGCACAGAAAAATAAAATAAAAGAAAGAAATCCATCACATGGACTGTAAACTCTGAAACAGTGAGCCAAGAATAAATCCTTCCTCCTTTTAAGATGTTTTCCTTGGGTATGTTGACACTGACAAAAAACTAACCCACATACTCTTCTGCGTTCACCTGAGTGTGCACTAGCTACTACACCTAGTCTCTGCCTTATTGCTGTTTCTGTGGCCAAGGTGGCAAGCCTTGTACTCTGGGTAAGGTAGCCAAGAGTTGCCTTTAGCCAATGACTGACTGGTAAGGAGTTGTGGATAAAAATCACCAGGAGTTCTTAGCTCTTCCATTAAAGTATCTTTAAAGTGTAAATTTGTCTTTTCAGCTGGTTACCATGCAGAGCTCTTTTTGCTGATCTGACTTTCATGCACTAAAATACCAAGCCACGCTGAGGCCCAGACCATTTTCAAAAATAATCATATTGTCTTTGGGTAGGATAAATTTCTAAGATCAATTTTATTTGTGCCTTCTATCTTAGGAAATCAATTCCTTAAAATTCCTTGCAGGCAAAAAAAAAAACCCACAAAAACCTCTTCATTTATATTTTAGCTTAGTCATCTCTGTACTATGACTTTGGTTTTCTTGATGTTAAGGATAACTATCTTGGTAGGCTTAAACTGCCATTAAAATCATTAGTGTTGCATGTGCATGTTTTCTAATATTTTGAAATAATTCAAATGCATTATTCATACACCTGAGTGGATCAAATGTGACTTGTACAAGTAATCTTACAATAATAAGCCTTTTCATAAACATAAGCATGAATTATTTCATCAGTACATTCTTTCTGTCCATAATATGTCAGTATTTTAAGTACATATGCAGATTTTTCTGGCGTTTTTCCTTTATGATTATGTATTTCTTTAAAGAATGTATCACATTATTTCAGACTTCTCTTAATTTCATCCACTGTCATCTCCTACCTAAGTGAGTCATGTCAAGTATTACATGCCACTTCTTTTGACAGTTCCCTGGTATGGGAGGTAATTTTCATGCATCCTGTCACCTTCTTCCCTCTTAGTTCTTTGATGTATTATAAGAAGTATACTACATTGACTGATGAAAAGTGACTGTGGGAGGATGCTCAAATTAAATGGTGCTTATGCTTGTCATTCATCCCATATTGCAAAGCATCCCTAACAGATAGCTTATGTTCTCCTCGTCTGATTACAGGGTAGGTCCATTCTCTGCTCTGTGTTTGAAAGGCCATTCTCTTCAGTCTCTTTTGTCCTTTTTCTTGATGTATGGTCCATTGTATCCTCAGATAAATTTAACATAAGACTTTTGTGTGTGGAAAGCTCCTGGATCTTAAGGGAAAGTAGCCCAGTGCGCAGTGTCACGATTTTGCAGCTGCTTCTCCCCAACTTGACCTCAGACCTTAGCTGTTCCCTGTGACAGGGAATTTCTTCTCAGTACCACCCTCCACACACACACACACACACACACACACACAGTGCTTATCTCCTTGCCCTTTCCTCCCCTTCTCATCTCTACTTGCTTGCTGTGATCCTCCCCGTTTTTGGTTATCCTCTGTTACGATTTCACTAATTCAGTTCTTATCACTCCAAAGCTAGTTCAGACCCATCATCAGAATACAGTATTTCACTAAGAATGCTGTCTCCCTCTTGTTTCACTTGGATTCTTCTCTTACAGAGAGGAAAGTGTCGGTAGTTAGTAGGAATTTAAGCACCATGGTTGTTCTGGTAGTTAAAAGGCAAGACAATAGGAGCTCCTTTATACTGAGACTATTAGCACAGGTTTGGAAGGAAAAATATGGTGAATTAAGAAGTAAATACATTCTTATGGTAACAAGGGGTGAACACCATAGAAATAAGAACTATTGCTTGAAAACCACAGATGGCACACTTCTAACTCCTTCCTGTCCCTGTTGTCAAAGTTCTGGTGGGCTTTATCTCCCATTAGCAGGGCTCCCCTGCTGTCTGGTAGGTCCAGGTCAGTGATACATTAACTGTCCGTCATTAGCACATTTGCTTAAGCTGTGGAACAATCAGCTCCCCTTTCTTTGTTTAAGCTGACCAGACCAAAATTAGGGGAGGGGAACCCATCCCAGGCCACCAAAATCATTTAACTCCCTCATGGATTTAGATCCCCTCTCTGCTCTGCAGGGAGTTGTTCTCCCCCACCCCCTTCTTCATTTGTAATAAAGTTTGTTACATATGTTACCTGTTGCTGCCTGCTATGACTGAGTTGCTGTATTTTAATTCTTTAACCATCAGAGAAGAACCTGATCAACATCCCTAGACCACAACAACTAAATAGAAAACCAATGATAAGCATGGGTTTTACTGAAGGCAGACCAGAGCAACTGATAACACCCTGATATCAATTTAAAGCTTTTCCATGTTTTCTGGAGGAATTTGAACCTAAGTTGGGGGTAGTCAGGACCACTAAGGGAGACTTGCCAATGAGTTGAATTAGCACAGAAGTACCCCTTTAGGGGTCAAACAACCCTTTCACAGAGGTTGCCTGAGACTGATGGGAAAACACAGATATTTACATTACGATTCATAACAGTAGCAAAATTACAGTAGCAACAAAAATAATCTTATGATTGGGGGCTCACCACAATATGAGGACCTGTATTAAAAGGTCACAACATTAGAAAGGCTGAGAAACACCGACTTGGTAGGATTCTTCTTTAAACTAGATTCTATAAGGACAGCGAAAGAAGCTTGAAGTCTGTTCTACTTGATCAGAGGGCTCAGTTGAGACTGAGTAAAGTTCCATCCAAGAAGAATATTTTCCAGTTTTCCTTTTTCTTAATAAAAATGATTTTCTCTTTTGGAAATAATAACTACACAGCTTGTTTGGGGAGCTTTTGGTCATTAAGGTCTAGCTCAAGCAATTGTAAGCAAGTTGGTTCCTAGATTGTTTTGTTGGATGATGCAAGGTATCAGACATGTAAACCGGAGCCTCTCTATGAAAACAAATGAAAAACAAAGTTAATAGTTGCAAGTTCAGTTTCTGAGTCCACAAGAGAAGAGTTTTAGATGGAGCTCAAAGTCTCCTGGGGTGGTAGTAACATTCTACTTAACTTCCTGGCTTGCACTTGAATGCTTTCTTTGTATTCTGATGGATTTTTTGAGCTTTTCTATAACATCAGGCCTGGGGATTGCCTGCACATAATCTGTTACTATGAATTTCTTTAAGTTCACATTGTGTCACTTAGCTTTAGCTTAGATGTTTTTGGGAAAAAAAAGGCTAATTCTCAGAGGTGCAAAATTAGGAGAGTTGGAGGAAGAGATGGAAACACTGGTTTGAAAAATTGTAAACAGGAATTAGAGGAGGGAAAAGTAATCAGGATTGTCTATAGGCTTCTCTTGTCAACTTGAACTAGCTTGATTTTGCCTGAGAAGGGAGTTGCATTTGAGGGATTACCCAGCTCAGATTGGCGTGTGGGCATCTGTGTGGAGGATTGTCTTGATAATTAACAATTGTAAAAGGAAGGGCTCAGTCCACTATGGGCAGAACCATCCCTAGGTCAGTGGTCCTTGGTTGTATAAAAAAAGATTGCATGAATCCAAGAGTAAATGTTCCTCCTCTGTTTCTGCTTCAAGCTCCTGCTTGAGCTCCTGTCCTAACTTCCCTTAATGATGATCTGTGACCTGGAAGTATATGTAAGCCACAAAATTTCTCTCCTCTCCTAAATTACTTGGGGTCAGAATGTTTTATCACAGTAATAAAAATGAAACTAGAACAGTGTGTCATTGAAACAAATTTTCTCCTTATGTTATATCTCTTTTTTAGTACCATATTCACACAATTACTGTACACTCTTTTCCTAATTTCTCCCATGTTCTCCTATTGCATCTCAAATTATTACCTATTCCCTCATTATTGTTACATCCGCACCTTACTGAGCCCATTTAATATTGCTTTTAGCCTATTAAGGTAGCTCATCCCTAGAAAAATGGATTTGCAACCAGTGGTTGTCTGTAGCTCTTTGTCTATACCTGAGGCCTTTAGGAATTTCCAGCATCCATGTTGGCAGCTTGCCTGGTGTCATTATGCAGGTATTATTTAGGCCACCAAATTGTTGAGATTTCATGTCTAGAAGACTATCTCACAGCAGGTGACCTGGCCTCTGACTCATATGACCTTTACACTCCTCCTTCGACATTTCTTGAGCCTTAAGTATATTAGCTGTGTGGTCATGTATCACTTGGGGGCAGAGAACTCACAGTCACTGTTCCCATCATTTTAATTAGTTGTGCTTCTCTGAGGTTGCCTATGTCTGCTGCATAGAGAAGCTTCTTTGGTGAGGAGTGAGCTCTCTACTCATCTGAGTTGTTGGCCCTGAGTGTGTGTCTAATCGACTCACAAATGTTTACTGCTACTGTTTGAGGTTACCTCCCAGAATTTGAAGGTAAGACCCTATTGCTGAAGATAACCTGTACTTTAGACACGGGGCTTGGAGAAATCCGGTTAAAACTGACCTGGAAACTTCCGCCCTGAGGACAAATCCTCATATTATCAGAAGGTGCTAAGTAACCTGCCAAGGGAGAAAAGTAATTATAGTCATATCCAACTGTAAAACCTACAAATCACAGCAATTACCAACATGGCAATGTCATCCCAATGGTACAGTAGTGGCGCTGTTATTTTGAGGGTACCCAACAGCTGTCTAGTTGATCTTAAGACACTTCTACCTGAAGGAAATTGGTGCCTGATACTGTAAACTTAGCTATCTGGGTCTGATGAGCTATGTGTCATGTACCCTAGAAGAGAAGCTACTATATTTCTACCTCCTACATCAGGATAATTTCTAAATCTATTCTAAAAAAACATACTTTTAGACCCATAGATGGCATGTATCTGTAACCCTACATTAAAGAAACTTTTTTTCCCCTTTTGATTCTTGTTTGCCAATGAGGTCTGGTTGCATTAGATTTTTGCCTGATTATTATATAAGCCCAGTAATAATGGCAATTGACCACATAGGACTTTCAAAGTTAGAAAACTTTTTGTTTGGTTGGTTATTGGAGCAAGCAGAGTCTCACTACGTCGCCCAGGCTAGAATTTAATTCACATTTGTCCTTCCTCAGCCTTCAGGGTGCAGGGACCACAGGTATGTGCCACCATTACTCAGAGCTCCTGAAATGTCCCTTGAGAAATATCATGTTAGGGTTTGGAGAGATGGCTCCGATGTTAAGAGCATTTGCTGCTCTTGGAGTGAACCTGGTTTCAGTTCTCCATTCCCACATGGTGGTTCGTAATCTTCTCTAAGCCCAGTTCCAGGGTATCATACTTGCTCTTCTGGCTTCTCTGGATGTTGCACACATATGGTTTACAGACATATATGAGAGCAAAAGCATTGGTACATATAAATAAATCTTTTAAAAATTCAAATTAAAATTTTGGAATACTCTTAATAGTAAAAAGCCAAGCCAAGTATTTGCCAACAGAGTTTGCTGCAGTAGCTACAGAGTGGGGCAAATATCTCTGTTGTTGAGATTTCTGTGTTTATACTGAGGTTTCTAGGAATGCCACAGAGTGACTCTCTCATGCGTAATATAGGAACCTCATAAATCAGGTGCCATCCTAATACTTCAAGAGAGCATTTATAAATATTGGTTCTGTAAAATCTACTTCAGTTTCTTAAATCTGTTTTATCATGTCTGGTGCTACACATATAATTTTTAATATGATATTCAACCAAAGCCTTGACAATACAATTAATGTCTTCGATCATGTCCTATTATAACAGATTCTTATTGAAGCTTAATTTTCTAGAAAATTAGAACTTAAAATTCTAGAGGAAAGAGATAGGGGGAGAAAGGAATGTTTAATTTTCACATGCAAAGCTATACCTTACCAAATTCTATGTATTATAGACAGCTTGAGAGAAAAGTGAGAATTTTTCATCTGGGGGGAAAAGACTTAACAGAGCAGCAAGATTTCAAGTAGGAAGGCCACAAACACTCCGGTCATTGTCTTCAGAATCCATTACTTAGTCCCATGCTACTAACCCCAGTTCTGCTTGTTTTAGGTGAGCCATTTTTTAAGCTTTGAGCTTTTGTTTGTTTGTTTGTTTGTTTGTTTTACTAGACTTCTGGGAATTTTTGCACAGATTTATTTTGATGATCAGAGACCTGTATTTCATAACACTTCTTAGAGGTCTTTCCCTTGAAATTTTTTGAAGATGAAGCACTTTTGGATACCAGCTGATTTTGAACTTGAGAAAAAAATCAGAGGAAAACAAGAACAGTCATTGAATAATAAAGGATTCCAAAGCAGGAACTGGGAAAAATCATCCAGAGGCTAGGAGTACTGATTACTCTTCCAGAGGACCAGAGTTTGGTCCCTAATACCCATGTTAAGTGACTCACAATTGCCTATAAGTCCATTTCAAGGGGATCTAATACCCTTTCCTGAGGGAAGCTTGACATAACAACATGGACAGTCTCCTTCTAAACTGAAATTAAGAATACCTTATTAGTTTGCTTCCCAGTAGGGATCTCTTATATCTTGTTTTCAGCACATCCTGGAAAATGACTTTTATCCCAGATAGGTGAACCCAGTAGGTAACAAACACCATGAAGTTTGACAGCTACTGGACTGCTGCCCTTTTTCAACTGGCTAAAGCTGGTCATCTAAATGACAATGTCAGTAGGTCTTTTTGGAGTGCTATGGATGTTTCCTGGATGAACAAGGTCAAGGCAAGAGAATCATGGCTGTGGGTTTGTAGAGTTTCTTTTATATTATTAGGAGTTTTGTTTTATGGTTATATGTTCTTTCTTGTGTTTTTTTTTCTTTCTTGTGTTTTAAGACCATTTAGACAGCTTCTCTTTACTGTTAAAGTCAGTCGAACATTCTTAAAGTCTCAAGGAAAGGTCTCAGTGCCTTTAATTTTTCCTCTTGAAGTTGTATCCTCTGTTGGGATGGGCCAGGGCCTCAGTGACCATGTGTCTTCTCTCTGCAGTGACCCGGGAGAAAGAATACTTGTTAGAGTCCAACTTATTTGCTCTCCACAGACCCTCTGATCAAGAAAGCAGACAACGTACAGAGTTGTTGGACCCTTTTAGAAATGTCCATCCCATCACCTCCTACATTCTAGATAACATTGGGGGAGGGGAGCACAAAGTTATGGGTTGTCTTCTTCATCCTCTCATTCTTTGGCTCAGTGCTCCAAGGCTGGTCTGCTGTTTCACTCAACTTGTTTGAAATAACCAAAGTTTTGTCTAGGTAGTCATGTAACATTTTTTGTTACATTTGACAAAGCTCAGGAAAGAAAATGAACAGATTTTTAAAACAAATTCTGATTTTTGTAAACACTCAGTTTCCCAAGAAGTGAAAATCATTGAAAGCTTAGCAGAAAACAACTATATTAAAAAATATATTTTGTTGGAAATGTTATGAACCACAGATCAATACCAATAAGAGAATTTCATTGTCTTAAACAGAAGACTAGAGTTTAGTTCTTTATAAAACTGAATATTAATAAAATCAGAATTTATTTTAAAAGCCAGTCCTTTTGTCCCCTTCAACAATCATATATGTGCCATGTTTATGTTTCATCCTCTACAGTTTCTTGACTTACTTGGAAAGCCTTGTCTACATCAGCTCTTGTTAATACTTGGTCTCACATGAGTCTGAGAATTATAGAAAATTATATTTCAGCAAGAAGTGGCTAAGGTAGCAAAGCTTCCAATGACATTGGACAGTGAATTCATCTTACGTAAGCAAAAAATACTAAAGTAAAGGACAATATATAGCTGAACATCTTTATAATTTTCCCCTATACTTGTGGTTTTGGATACAATGGCATCTGATCTCCTGAAGGACTGAGAGACATAGCAAAAGAGCTACACTTTTTGGGACTACTTGAGGTAGAATATGAGTATCCACTGGTGGTGACTGGACAACAGGCTTCCTATTGGTTCTAGTCAAGGCAAGGTAACCTCCTAGCATTTGAATTTCTTATAATATTTTCAGAGAGTTAAACGGGGTTAGATAGGATTTTTTTCTTGTTCCCAACATTGAAAAATAAGCCTTTTCTGTGTTTTAAGAAGCTAGGATGTCACTGCCTAAAGTTAATAACTGTCAAATGATTTGTTCTGCAGTAGTCCATTTTCATCTCAGTGTAATCATTCTTTGTAACCAGGGGCAAAAATGAAACAAAACAAAATACACACAGTTCTACAAAACAAACAATAATACTAAAATTAACAATACAATATTTTATTTGTTTTTTATTTTTTATTTATTTGTGTGTGTGTGTTTTGCCTGTATATATGTCTGCGTACCATACATATGAGTTCTTTTAGAGGTCAGAAGAAAGTGTTCGGACCCTTAGGACTGGAATTACAGATGGTTAGGAGCAACCTTGTGGATGTTTCGTATTGAACTCAGGTCCTATGGAAGGGCGGCCAGAGTTCATAGCAGCATAGCTCTCTCTTCAGCCATTCTTATTTATTATTATTATTTTTAGAATTTCTTATGTTCAATTTTTATTTTATGTTAAAAATGTAATTACATCATTGTTTACCTTTTTCCTCTCTCCAGCATCTTCCATGTACTCCCTTGCTCTTTCTCAAATTCATGATTACCTTTTCTTTATATAGCCTGCCTCCTCTGTCTCTCTCTCTTTCCTCTTTCTCTCTCTCTCATATATATATATATATATATATATATATATATATATATATATATGTTACCTTTGATTAGCTAAGTTTATTTTTGTAGTTACTATAAAGAACTATACAGAATCCCAATTGTTCAAAGTCATGAAAATAAGTAACTGTTGTGTGTTCAGCCATAAATGATACATTTATATCACCCCATCAAAGGCTCAAGGAATATCACAGGAAAGTAGAAAGATTATAAGTGAGAGGATACACACACACACACACACACACACACACACAATTCTAGGGTGAGGCTATACTTGTAAAGTCTCAGTAACATGGCTACCTAGACAAAACTTTAATAGCATGCTAACATGGAAGGTGGAAATGTCAGGGGTTCCAGTCTTAAATAAAGTAACTAAGAAATGCTGAGAATGGGAGAAATATTCTTTCCCCTGAGAAGAACCCTCCAATCAATTATCCAATACCAAAAGTCAGTTCTAATATCATACATATACATCATATTATATGAGGTTTGAGTGGGAATGCCCCCTTCCATAGACTCATATGATTGAATATTTGATCCCTAGTTGGTGGAACTGTTTGGGCAGGACTAGGAGGTATGTCCTTGTTGGAGGAGGTGTGTTATTGGGGGTAGATTTTAAGGTTTCAAATTCCCATACCATTCCCAGTTAGTACTCTCTGTCTCTCTGTCTCTTTCTGTCTCTGTCTGTCTTTGTCTGTCTGTTTCTGTCTATCTCTCTCTCTGTCTGTTTCGGTTTCTCTCTCTCTCTGTGCTTCCTGCTTGTGGGTTTTATGGGTAAGATGTAACTTCTCAGGTAGTGTTCCAGTACCATGCCTGTCTGCCTGCTGCCAATGCTCCCTTATCATGATGGTTATGGGTTCACCCTCTGAAACTCTAAGCCTCCATTAATTTTTTTTCTATAAGTTGCCTTGGTTATGGTACTCCGAGTAGTGGAAAAGTAACTAAGATACAAGTTGGTACCTGGAGTGTGGTATTGCCGTGATAGGCCTGTCCATGCTGTGTGTTTTGAGGAGTGTAGTTGACTTGAGAATTTTTGACTCGGAAGGCAGTTGAATGTTGTAAGTAGGGCTCAGTGGGGCCTGGAAGACAGTAGGGCTGAGAGCAATATGTACTATATAGGTCCAGCCCAAGAAGTTTCAGAGGGAACAATATTATCAACTGTACTAGATTCAACTCCTGTGATATTTCAGAAAAATGTGTGGCTAGTTTTTGCCCGTGACCTAAGGATCTACCAGAAGCTAAATAGAAAAGCATGGTTCTATTTTTTTCGTTTTTTGCAGAGGAGATTTTAAGACAGCCTAAGTTGATTCTGTTGTGTGTTTATTAATGATCGTTCTTATGCAGGTTTATAATGAAAAAGAGCAAGTGAGGTTTCAAAAAGTAATACAAAATGCACATTTTGTGGAGACAAACAGACCTAGTCAATTTAATGTTGGTGCCTTGGTTTGTCCTGAAAAGAATAAAGAGAAATGGAATAACGACAGTAGGTAAGATCCCACCTAGCTAATCCTGCAACTTGTGAGAAGAGAAGGCCAATGAAATTATCTGTCCCTAAAGAATAATAACAAAGGAAAGCTTATGCAAATGAATTTAAGGTTCCATTCTAAACAAATGGCAGCTTTGGCTTCACCCACGTGTTTCTGGCTTCAGAATGATGAAGGATACAGGGTATAGGGGGTTATGGAATTTTTCTCCATGGTTAAGGAAGGCCACTCAGGCTAGAGATGTGGCAGGGGAGGCTCCCTGTATAGAGGAGAGGGGAGGCTATTGTGTGAAGCTGTGAATGTTAAGCCTGGATTGTGTTGGAGACCCTAAAATGTTGATGTCAGACCTGTGATTATCTTCCAAAGAGAACTGCAGAGTGGAACTAAGAAAGAGAATTATGTTGATCTGAGCAAATCACAAACAGCTGAGTCATCTAAGCCCTTTGGCATCAGAGATGCAGGATTTGGAGTTTGTTCTGCTGGGACTTGGGTATATTCTGATGGAGTATTTCCTCACACTGTCCCCTTTTATCTATCTGGAATGGTAGTATATATTCTGTGCCATTGTATGTTGGAATATGTATTTGTGTTTTGCTTTTGATTTAATGGTTAATAAATTGCCTTGAGTCTCAGAAGAAACTGGACTTTTAAACAATTTTGATACTGAAAGACTAAGGGAACTTTTGAAATTGGAATACGTGCATTTTACATTATGATATAACCACAAGCCTGTGGCCAGGAAGCAAAATGTTATATTTTGAGTGAGAATGAAGACCAACGAGTCATATGTTTGAGTAATTGGCTCCCAGTTGCTGAAACTGTTTGCGAAGGATTAGGAGGTGTGGCCCTATTGGAGGAGCTTTGTCATTAAGGTGAGGTTCTCTCTTTGTCCACTGCTTATGGATCAGATGTACGCTCTAGCTAGTGCTCCAACACATTCTTGCTGCAATTTTATTGTTACCAGGTTTCTATCTTGAATTCCTCCTGTCTCGGCTTCCTTCAATAAACGGTTATCTACTATATATAAACCAAGTAATCCTTCCCAACCTCAATTTGCTTTTTATCAGGGTCTTTATTACAGCAAAGGGATTCTAAGAAAGTAGATCAAGGTGGTCTCAAATTTATAACAATCTGCCTACCTCTGTCTGTTGAGTGCTAATATTATAGGTATGAATCAACACACCTGGTTCTAGAAAAGGAATTTTAATGAATGCACATCTATTGTTATATTTGAGTTGGGAATAACTTCTTTTATTTAAAGAATGATCTGTTATGTAAGCTACAATGAAATAGTGCTTTTCATTACAATAAAATGGTGATTCTTCATTTGTTAACAATAGTCTCATTTTAGAACTATGGTGAACGAAGATCATTTATATATACTTTTTTCACAAATGGTTGGCATCAAACTTACAATAATCTTTCTGACTAAGCCTTCTGAGTGCTGGGCTATGTGTGAGACACCGTGCCCAGTGGTTAACTGTTTTTAAAATGTAGCTTTACTGTTATAATCTATGTTCAAAGTGTCACTAAATTAAACTATTTACTGTATAAGATTTCTATTGAATGTATGCAATTATTTATTACCATAAATAAGACAGCTCTGTTTTTCCTTAATGTCTATGACCAATTCATGATCAATGCCTTTCCCCTAGATCTAGGTAATCACTGATTTTTCTTTATTTCAGAAGAGGGTGTTCATTTTTAGATTGTTTTTATGCTTATAATTATACTATGTATGGCTTTGTCTACGAGAATAAATAACCATAAATATTTAGAAGATGGTTCTGCTGTGTCAATTACTTGAAACATCAGCAATAAGTTTCCTGCCTGGTCTTATAACCTCGCCAGACCTTGAGTGTTAGCTGAACATACTGTATCAGATTTGAATTGACTCTACCCCTCCATGGAAGCAGCCTCAAATCCAATTACAGGAAAGTTGTTTATCCCCACAACAGTTATGCCACTATTGCATCGGATGGCATATCTTCCCATTCACAGTTAGCTAAGACAATGATTTCTTTCTCCCTCAGCACCCTCTGGTGGTTCAGATGCTAGCCAGCATGAAGGAAGTTTCCAGCTCAGTGCCAGTCTGTTTTCTTACAGCCAAGGTGTGTAGTATATTTTGTAATATGATCTTATCCTCGAGTTCTACTAGACAGCCAATAGTATTGATAAGAGCTCATATTACTGGAGGCTTCTGGACCCACCATGAGGCACTCCTGTGGAGTATCTCATGCTTGGGACTGTTAACCATTCCCCAATCCAGAACACATGTTCTCCCTATCTAAACCTTTCCACCTATAGTATTCTCTCTTTTTATTTTCCTTTTATTGTTGTTCTACTATGTTCCTTCATACAAGGTACCCCCCTCCATCTCCCTTAACTTTTTTCCTCTGGCTTCCATCCTGTTCAACATGAGCAAGCATTCCATGTTCAACAAGAAGAACTTAAGGAATAGAAGCCAATATCCACACACAGGAAAGAATATGGGGTCTCTCTCTCTCTCTCTCTCTCTCTCTCTCTCTCTCTCTGTGTGTGTTTGTATTTTCAGTTCTATCCATTTCCCTGCAAATTTAATTATTTCATTTTTTCTTTTCAGCTGGATAAAATTTCATTTATATATGTACTACATTTTGCTTATCCATTAATTACTTAATGGACATCTAGGTTGCTTTTATTTCCTGTCTATTGTGAAGAAGGTAGTAGTGGACGTGGGTGTGGCAGTATCCCTGTTTTAGGGTAGTGAGTTCTTTGAATATATGAGTCTCATATAGTGTCATATAATAATTATATAGTGTTATATAATTTCATATGGCAGTTCTAATTTTAGTTCCTTTGAGAAATCTAAGAATGATTTCCAAAGTGGCGGGATTACTTACTCTCTCACCAACAGTATGTAGATTTCAATTTGAACTTTTCAGATGGTTAAGGCAGTTGAATAGAAACTGTTCCCAGCTATTTGTATTTCCTCCTCTGAGATCACTCTCTGTTTAGCTCTGTACTATATTTTTAAAGTGTTTTTTGTTGTGGTTTTCATGGTGCTTACATTTGAGTTCTTTGTGTATTCTTGTCGGTATTCATCTGGATGTACACCTGAAATTTTTTCCTATTTAGAATTTTTCTTATAGCAATTTTTTTTTACAAAGCAAGTAAATTTGTCTACTTTGTTAGTTATCTAATACTGACACAAAGCACCGATAGCAACCTCACTTTAGAATCAGTTTTTTGATCTGATAAGAACAGGTCATCCTAGTTAGTCTATGTGACGATTAGTGTTGGCTGTTAACTTGATGGGACCTGGAATCCCATGGGAGACAAGCATTCAGGCACACCTATGGGCGACTACTTAGGTAAGGGTAGCTTTTATACAGGCTGTGAGGGGTTATCTCGATTAGGTTAATTGCTGTGGTTGGAGCCACTTTAGAAGTAAGCGGTGCCATTCCCTGGGATTGAGTCCTAACCTGCATTAAAAGGAGAAAGTATGCTGAACACTGCTTCCTGACTACAGACACAATGTGACCAGCTGCTTCCAACTCCTGCTGCCTTGACTTTTTCCTACAATGATGGACAGTCTCTCCAAACTGTGAGCCAAAAAGAAACTTTTCCTTCTTACTTCTTTACTTTTGTGACTGTACACACAAACCCCTCCTTCCTTGCTTCTGTCAGGGTATTTTATCACTGTAAAAGAAAAAAGTAACTGAGACACTGTACTAAATAGAAATACTTATTCCCTCATTCTATAACACCTTTTTGAGGCAGTTACTGTTGTGATCCTTTCTTTTTTTACAGACGAGGAAAGAGATGGAAGATTAAACAGCAGTCCAAAGTCATATATGGTTGATGACAGAGAAAATGCAGGTGACCCTTAATTAAAATATCACACTGTAGTTATTGCTAGGCTCTATTCATGAAAGTTATTTTGTAAGCCTATTTTACGTTGATTAATAATTGTTAGTTCACAGCATTTGAGATATTGTCCAACATATTTGATGAATAAGGATAATAAATTTATTGTCATTGAGGATACTTCTAAGAATAAGTTGATTGCTTCATATTGTATTCCTTGGTTATACAGTAGCAAGTGTCTTTTACATATTATTGAAAATATTACAGAAGATGTCAGAATGTGATATTTAGTCTGACCTTTCCCATTTATAAGGATGTTCCTTTAGGCCTTCAAGCTATTTGGCCATTTGAGACCTTGTTTGAAATATAAATGTCACAGGGTGAAAGCTGTCTTTATCAGCAAATGCCTCATTTGTTAATTTGAATTTAGCTTTGTTAACATAAGTTAGAAGATATTATGACTCATGGTAAAAAGCAGAATATATGGAAAGGACAAATATTACAAAGAAAGCCTACAGTTATTCATAGTTTCTGCTATACTTCCCCCTTTCTTCTCAAGTCCAATTGTTCTGACAGCTAGGAGTTTGAAGCCTGTTTTCTGACACTTCAGAAATGATATTTATTATCCTTTTTGTAAGATGACCTGTTCTAGTATATATTGATCCCCCTTTTCCACTAACTATTGCCCAGTTATGTATTCTGTGCATTTTTCCCTTGAAGTTACATCTACAGATGGCAGGAATTTTAGGAAGACTTTGGGAATAGTTTAATGTGTACCTAATCTAAAGTAAGGAATCTGATAAAGTGATCTTAGGTAGAATAACACCTGATTTCTTTGCATTTACTTTGGATACCTCTCTATGTTGATTTGAAAGAGTATCCTCAGGTTTTAGTTTAGGAGAGGAAACTTGAGGTGAAATAATTGAGTTTATATTATTTGATTTAGGGCATATGGTTTCATTAAGAAGTTTTTATCTAAAATATATTTTCATGTTTCTCAATAGTTTCATCTGAAGATGACATGAGTACTCTGTGATAATTCTAAGAACCCAAACCAGTAACATCCGCTAATAATTGAGAACTTTCGTGTTCTAGCCCCAGCCTTTCATTTCCTATCTGGAACAATACCTTTCAGTTTTCCTTTCTCCATTTATCTAAAAGAGGTTAGGAAACAAAAGGCCTTTCACCTTTTAAAATTCTTCTTTTGTCTCTATTCCTGTTGTTGTTTTCTTAATTTTCTCAGTGTACTTTTAAATATTATTTTTAGTTTGTGTGGGTGGATGTTTTGAAAGAATGTACATGTCTGGAGCCTAGAGAAGCCAGTAAAGGGTATCTGCTACCCTGAACTGTAGTTATCAACAGTTGTGAGTTACCATGTGATTCCAGGTACCAAACCCCCATTCTCTGGAAGAGCAGCCAGTGTTTTTAACCACTGAGCCATCTCCAGCCTTTCTTAAAAAATACATTTAAATATTCTTTTTAAAAAGTGTGTGTGTGTACGTGTGTGTGTATGTGTGTGTTTGTGTGTGTGTGATGTGCGTATGTGTTCTTGAGTCTGTGTGACTATACATGCATGTGGAGGCCAGAGATCTATGACAGCTGGTAGTGTAGTTGGATTTCTACTGCTGTGATAAAACATACTGTCCAAATGCAGATTGATGACGGTATGGTTTATTTGGTTTACACTTCCAGGTCACAGGCCACCACTGAAAAAAAATGAGTGCAGAAATTTGAGGCAGGAAACCTGGAAGAAGTCTACTTGCTGCCTTGTTCTCTGAATCAGTCACAGGCTCACACTTTACTGTCTGTCTTATACATTCCGAGACTACCTAGGGATAGTACTAGCCACAGTTGGCTCGGCTCTCCTGCATCAATTAACAACCAAGACAGTCCCACACAGGGATGCTCACAAGCCAATCTGGTCTAGGCAATTCCTTAATCAAGGCTTTTCACTCATGAAGAGTCTAGGTTGTGTCGAATTGATAATTAAAGATACCTAGGACAGGTGTCTTCCTTAATCAGTTTCAACCTTATATTTGAAGACAATGTCTCTCCAGTGCTGGGTTTACAGACATATACCTATCCTTTTACATGAGTGCTCAGTATCCAAATTGATGCTTGCATATCAAGCCATTTACCTCCTCCCTATTTATAGTAGATGCCTTTTCTTAATACTAAAGAATACCATAGAACAGTGGTTTTCAAGCACTTTAGTCCCAGGGCTCCCCCCCAAATTATTTTAAACCATGAAGAGCTTTTGTTTCTGTTGACTCAATCCCTTGAAATGTATAATACTAGAATTAATAGTGTACTGATCAATGTGGCACATGCCCTTAATCCCAGCACTCCAGAAGTAGACGCAAAAAGATCGATGCAATTTCAGACTCAGCCTGGTCTACACTGTGAGTTCCAGGCCACCTAGCAAAACTTAATAGTGAGATACTGTTTAAAACAACAACAACTAAAACTCTTGTTATTTTAAGCATAAGAATATAAAAAGATGTGTTCCATAGGCTGCCAGAAAAGAGTAGTGGCCTCATCACCGAGTTATATAGAATAATATATGTTCCACTGTATATGGCAAATGAAAAAGAAAAAGAGAACCTTGACACTAGGAAAGAAAATTTGACTTCAGGAAACCATGAGACAGTATCAGGGATCTCTAAACCTTCTCATATGATGTTTCAAGAACTGTTTCTGGGATGAGGATGTTGATAGTAATATAGTGCTTGAACATAGAGGTCCCTGTACTCCACTCCTAGAAAAACTGAAGAACAAATAAATACATGATTTAATAAATAAAACTATTGTTGTATATTTAACTTCTTTATGGATGAAACCAAATTAGCATTTGGATACTCGATGTGGTCATTGTCTCTCTTTTCAATGATGTGAACAGGACCTGCTCAAATAATATCATATAATTATTTTATTCATCCACTCTTCCTTTATAATAAAAAGAATTTCTTAAAATGCCTTACAATAACTGGAAGACCAATTTGAAAAAGAGGAACTCCTTGTGGGATGACTCAAATAATGTGTACTAAAGTTTAGAAACTCTAATTGTAATATATTTCAAATAATGTAATCAGGTCCTACTATGTAAGAGAAATGTCTCTGGTTCATGTATGTATTTTCAAGTTATGTATGTGAATGCCCTTCTGTTTCTTACCGGAACCCTTCTTTCTACAGATAAAGTTTTTGGCAGTACAGATGATGGATGGAGCTCACATCCTTTCATGTGCTAGGCAAGTTCTTCAACACTCGTTCATTTCACAGCCTTGCCCCTGCTTAAAAGAGTCTCTATCACTTTAAGAGGGTTCTTACTTTAACGAAAGTCCATTACTCACAGTTAAAATATTAAGCCCAGCGTCCTAGGCAAGTCAAATGTTATCATTCTGTTTCTCATATACTAATATTCATACTTTTCGAGGTGCATTTTAGTGAAACCTGCTGTTTTCGCTCACTTTGCAGTGACTAACTGAAGAATGGCCTTGGTCTGTCTGCTCTAGTAGATGGTAGAGTCATGATGGCACATCACCTTGATGGGAAAAAGAACATTTCGAGATTGAATACCTCCAGTGGAAAAGTTCTGCAGTACTAAGTTAGGATTATTCATTTCTCTGACACATTATTGCCCTCTTTAACATAGGCCCATGTCTTTTCATAGTATGTGTTTCTGAGTTTCTGCCTGAGAATATTTTCTACCTGTTTCAAGTATGCTTTGACAGATGAAAACTAGCTCATGGACTTAAAGCCTGCAGACCTATCGTGGGCAGAGACTTGTACATAAAAACCCCCTATCCTAATTTTTAGTTGAAATAATTGTAAGTTGGGCAAATTCAGATGGTCTCAATGGAATTATCCCTCAACTGCCCATCACAAGAGGCTGCTCACAAGAGCGCCTTGTATTTCTTCCACCTTTGACAATCGGCTGGTGCTCTCTGGGATATTTGTCACTTGCGCTTAAACCCTGGTCTTGAAACTTACTCATGGACCATCTTGAGCTAAAATACACAGCCTGAAGATATAGTTCTGTCGTTTATATTCGTGTGTAAGCTATTCCTACCAATACACTTTGCTCAATGTAGTATTGATACTACATTTTAATCAAGGACCGATTACTGTTCCCATGGTAGCAACTGGAGCTTGCTGTCAGTAGTGTCCCAGTAAATGTTTAACAGCTAGCTCCAGGAAAAAGTCATCCTCCTTTACTGCTTTTGCTGATGCCTGTGCTGTACATTCTCCTACTGTAGGTGATTTTAAGCTACCAATATGTTGTCACTGAATACCAGGCTGAGAACAAATATGCACGGTAGATTCCCATGCACCTGTATAAGCCGGCTTTAGTATATTTTCTAGTTTCCTTGTTGTTGCTGTGGTAACACCTTGGGCAAAAGAAACTTAAGGGAGACAATGGTTTATTTCATCTTACAGGCTGCAGAACATTATTGAGGGAAGTGAGGGCAGGAACCTGAAGCAGAAACCATGGAGGAACAGTGCATGTTGCCTCTCTCACAGACTCTTGCTTAACCAGTTTTCTTATATACTCTCAGACCATCTGCCCAAGGGATGTCTGCCCACAGTGGCTTTAGTCCTCATATAACTATTAATAATCAAGGAAATGCCCCATAGATAGAGCTACAGGCCAGTCTGAGACCCCCTTCTCATGTTACTCTAGGCTCTGTCAAGCTGGAGGCTCAAGCTAACAAGGATACCACCACTGCTCAAGGAGTGAACTGTTGCA
The DNA here is from genome assembly GCF_004785775.1 of Grammomys surdaster. Classification (NCBI taxonomy): domain Eukaryota; kingdom Metazoa; phylum Chordata; class Mammalia; order Rodentia; family Muridae; genus Grammomys; species Grammomys surdaster. The sequence goes on from NW_021604627.1 coordinate 22,045, forward strand.
AAATGGGGAGTTGTGCTGGTGAATATGACAGAATTTTCTCATATTGTAGCATACATATAAGCTAATCATGTTTTCTTATGCTTGAAACGTGGACTCTTGAGGGACAGGGTGAGGAAAAGATCTATTTAGTAGCATAGAGTTTGGGACACCCTGAATCCAGTTTTAAAAATTATCTCATTGGGCAAGGTGATAAGAAGCAGAATTTAGGTCACATGGACTGGCAAAAAATTTGAGTTTTCTAGGGTCAGTGGTAATGGTAAAACATGTTTTGGAAGGGTAGGGAATTGGGGTTAAGTCAGGGAAATTGTTGCTAAATGCCTTATTACAGCAGTTCTGGACTCATGGATTGCGACCCCTTTGAGGGTCAAACGACCCTTTCACAGGGTCACAGGTCAGATACCTTGCATATAAGATTCATAACAGCAGCAAAATTACAGTTATGAAGTAGCAGTGAAAATAGTGTTATGGTTAGAGGGTCACCACAGCATGAGGAACTGTATTAGAAAGTGACAGCATTAGGAGGGTTGAGAAGCCCACTGCCTATACTGGGTTGGTTTTTTTTTTTTCTCTTTCCACTTTCAACATATACTTACTGATTTCATCTGCAATGCCTGGATAAATTTGTGTTCAGTCCTGTGGATTCAACATTTAGTAAAACAGCCACTGTTCTTATCCAGTCCTTACTCATAAGAGAGAGTGAAGATGCTAAATAATTGACGACATATGTGTTAGGTATTAGCTCAAGAGGAGAGATGGTGTTTATTAATGGAAACCTCACTGGGAACATTAGAGAAAGGGTCAGATTTCAGGGAAGCAAGGAGACTTGCAGAACAAGATTTAAAGCAAGAAAAAAAAGAGCTGAAAATATAACAGTATAGAAAAAACTGAGGAGAAAATTGACCTTTTAAAAACAAAAACTGTTATATATGATTACAATGATCATTTAATTTGTCATTTGAGGTGAGATGGATTTGGGCAGTGAGAGATGAAGAATCAGTGAAAGTGTTAAACAAGAAAGGGTTAGTTTGTTATCCAAATGATCATTGTGATTTTAGAGTAAACAATAAACCAGGCTCAGACTCAAACAGGACAATTGACTCTCATAATTAGGTAGTCACTCCAATATTTCCATAATAAATACCTTGATGGTTTAGTTTGCCAATTTGCTTGTTTGATTCAGTATAAATATAACCTATAGTAATTTGATTTTTATCCTTAGCAACCTAATTTCCAATATTTATACCACTACAATAGTTATGAAGTAATAGAATGTGTACACTATAACACAGTTATAACTATAAAATATAAGAATGTCAGGGGCAAGCCGGGCAGTGGTGGTGCATGCCTTTAATCCCAGCACTTGGGAGGCAGAGGCAGGTGGATTTCTGAGTTCGAGGCCAGCCTGGTCTACAGAGTGAGTTCCAGGACAGCCAGGGCTACACAGAGAAACCCTGTCTCAAAAAAAAAAAAACAAAAACAAAAAAAAACCAACCAAACAAAAGACTGTAAGGGGCATGTATTAACACTCTCAATATGTGATGATCCTATATTCTTCCTTATTTTGCTAAATGCCTAAAGTACAGAGAAATCAATTGCCCTATTTTACATAGTTGACAGTCAAGAGAGCTCAAATTCAAACCCAAGCTGTCATTTTCTGCTGCATCAGTATCATCCCAGTGCTCTAATTACTTCGTGTAGTTTATCATCTGTATAAGAATTAATTGGGGCAAGTCAATTAAATTCCCACATCGAAATGTGAATTGCCAGTTTGACCATTTTGTTTGATACATTTAACACTTGATAAAAGTAATTGAACTTTTTATTTAGACAATCAGAATCATAGCGTTATTTGTTTGTTATTTTTTATCTCTTTTATTTACTTAACAAGCATCCTTGTATCTTTACATATTTTGTATTTTTATTTGCTTTGTATGTTTTTCCCCTGAGGTGCTGCAGCTTGAAGCCAGGGCCTCATACATGATAGGCAAGTGCGTTACCAAAGAACTACAACCCTCAGTTGCAGGTACTGTAAATGCGTCAGAAACACTAAGTGATTCCAATTTAAGGAGATCTATAGCATCATTTTCTGCATTTTGCAGGTGAACAAACTAAGGTACCAAAGGCTTGACCATGCCTGAGGTGTACCTGAGCGCTGTGGGGTATGCCTGTAATTCCTCCAACACTTAGGGGAGGCTGAGTCAGAAAGATCAGGAATTCAAGACTAGTCTCACTACAAAGTTAGTTTGAGGCCAGGCTGGGCATTTTGACATTGTCTTAAAACAAACAAAATCAATACATAAATATACAAATCAACTATAACAACCCAAAATCCAACAAAAACAAAAGAAGACTGAAGGCAGACAGCTACAGAGCACCTTGGGATGCATACAAAAGCAAACTGGCTAGAGTATGTTTCTCACCTCTTGGCTGTAATCTCTTTCTTACCTAGAATGCATTACTGTAGTCTCAGGTAAGTCTAATTTGCTAATGCTGAGAGTGTTCCTCTTTTAGCACTGATCACAATTTTCCTAATCTTTCCTTAGAATACATTATGGTTTCTATGTGCACTTATATATCTAAGTGTTAAACATAAATTACATAAAAGTTAGGTCAATAGTCTATAGACATTTTTCACTTTGCTAATATATAATTAGTAAAAGCAAGTGCCTATAATTAGTGTATCAAGTTTTATACATACACACACACACATATATGTATACGTATACATATATATATGTGTGTGTTAATAATATCACAGTCCAGTCAATGAAACCATATCTATCATCTTTAAAAGTTTCTTGTTTCTTTTTAATTTTTTCTTTTTTGTTGGCATGGACATTTAACATGGCATATGCCCTTGAGAATGCTTAAGTGCATGTAATATTAAGTGCTGGGTATTTATAAATAAAAGAGGTTCAATCCCAAATCTGGGAAGTAAAAAGTCCAAATGATTTTACTGGGGGCACTTATTATTTTACTGTTTTTGTTTTCTTTTGTTTTAAAGATTTATTGTGTTTGTGTGTGTGTGTGTGTGTGTGTGTGTGTGTATGTGTGTGCCTAAGTGTATCTATGTGCCTCACATGGTTGTAGTGCCCTTAGAGGCAAGAATAAGTGTCAGGTCCTCCGGAGCTAGAGTTATAGGCTGGGAGGCATCCAAAATGGATCCTCAGAACCAAACTCAAGGTCTCTGGAAGAGCAGCAAGTGCTCTTAACCACTGAGCCGACTCTAATCCTCACCTAAGGACGCTCTTAACTGTATCTCCTAGTGGGTGATGGCATCACAGTGGCAGGAGGATCCATTAGATCCAAATGCCAGAGTGAGAGGAAGAATCAAGCAAGATATTTTAAATCAATTTCTTATAAAGACAAACTCCGGGTTCCAGGGCAACTCCCTTAATCTCCTCTGAGGGCAGAGCTTACTGTGACCTAAGGATTTCCCATTCGGTGCCATCTCTCATTTGCTCCTTTTAAAATTCTCTTCTAATATATTACATCCCAACTGCATTTTTAATTCCCACCCCTGTCCCCTCCCCCCAGTCTTCTTCCCATCTCCATCTCCCCTCTCCCCCAGATCCCCCCTTTCACCTCCCCTCAGAAAACAGCAGTCTCCCAGGGACATCAACCACACAAAACATAACCAGCTACAATTAGACCAGGCACATAACATTACATCAAGGCTAGACAAGACAGCTCAGTAGTGAGGAAAGGGTCCCATATGTAGGCAAAAGAGTCAGGAACAGCCCCTACTCCAACTGTTTAGGAGTCTCATAGGAACAACAAGCTACTCATAGGCACCATCTCTTAAGGGCTCGACCATTTCTACATCACTGAACGAACAACCAGAACCCATCATGTGAACCCATAGGGCAGTGGTTCTCAACCTCCTAACGCGGCCAGCCTTTAATAGAGTTCTTCATGTTGTAGTGATTCCCCTAACCATAAAATTATTTCACTGCTACTTCATAACTGTAATTCTGCTATACTTAAGAATTATAATGTAAATATTTTTAGAGATAGAGGTTTGCCAAAGAGGTCATGACCCACAGGTTCAGAACTATTGCCTTAGGGGCCAAACTCAAACCATATTTGAATATTATACACTAAATACCTGATTGTTAACTATATCTACCCTGCAAAAGTTATTTCATTGTATATTCAGCATTTACATTTGTTTTTTAGTTCACTTTTTGAGAATTTAACACATCCACACATATATTTTTGTATATTTGATCAATACAAACTTATCATATCTAACCTTTTCTCTTGGGCTCCCTCTACCCTGAAAGTCCATGCCCTTTCATTATTTTTTAAACCTACTGAGATTAATTATTGCTGCCGATGTGTGCTTAGATATTAATATATCTACCGGAGGATGGCAAACCTACCAGAGGCCACGGCCCTGAAGAAAATTGATTCCTTTTCCTCCAGCATCTATTAGCTGCTTACAGCATCTCAGTCTCAGTTGGGTCTTCCCCTATCCATACTGGCATGTTGGGACACTTAATATGGACAGTTAACATAAATAGAACTTCTTTTATTTATATGTACCCAGCCTCAGGAAATTCATTATAGTTACCAAAAGCAAACTAATACATGCACTTAAACATTTTTCTAGGGAAGATACTATGTGCTTACATAGTAAATATTTATCCCTATACATACTGGAATGTTGACTGGACAGGGATGTTGACTAGTTTAATCAGTCAACATTTATATTTTACTTCTCTTGGTCTTAGAATGGCAGAGTCATCACAGATGCTCCATAATTTACTTGCTGACTGATGGGTATAGCTTTATCTTCTATGCTGGAACTGACATGTTTAAGCCCTACATAATTCAGAGCCTTACATATGAAAAACAACCTTGTATTTCAAATAGTTAGATATTTTAAAATACAAATTGCAATCCTTGTAGGGGTATGGTGATACATAAGTTGCATTTGTTGTAGGGTATGGTGATACATGGATACAATTATAGCACCTGAGAGTTCAAGACCAGCCTCAGCTACATAGTGAGTTCAATGCCAGCTTGGGCTACTTGAAACTGTGTTCAAAAGAAGTGAACAAAAATTACATGAAAGTTTTCACATATTAAGACACAGGAGTCATCCCTCCACATCTGACTTCTAGTCTGCTTTACTTCCCTAACCAAAACTCCAAGCATTACCAAAATAACAAGAATACTTGATAGAGAATTGTAGAGTAAATATCTCTGGTTGAACTCCAGCTTGAGAAAATTCAGCCTTTTATATGTTATCAGAAAAGACAGCATGAGTCAGGGTACATATCTTATTGTCATAAGTGACTAATGCTTCACAGATATGTGATGGCTTGGTGATTTCAATGACAAAGAATGCCTTTGCTCCCATTTCCGAGTTTGAATTAATTTCTTAAAGACCTTGACTTTAGTAAGAATCTCCTTGATTATATAACTACTGCTACTATGGAAACAACTTTTGGAATGTCCTTTGCTTTTCTGTGGTTAATTTTGAAATAGAAAACATGAGTGTCTTGGTTCAAAGATCATTTAAATCTTTTGAGGGAAAGCAAACTTATCCCACCAAGATCTTTTGGATCATTTCACTATTGCGCAAAAGTTACTGAGTGTCAATAAAACCTTAGCATTTGGCATTAGAAGATGAACAGATCATGCCAGCCCATTCTGAATCATTTTTCATCATTTAAAAATTTCGAACTCAATTTGAAATTGCTTGGGATTGATGCCAGGATGTTTTGTTTTGCTATGATTGTTTGAAACCGGTTCTCACTTTATAGGCTATGGTGGCCTCAAACTTGGAACAATCCTCCTGCCTCTGCCTCGTAAGTAAGGCTTATAGGAATGAACTTCTGCACCTGGATATTCTGCTTATCAACTGTAGGAACTGAAAACCAAGATAATATTTTTAGTAAACGTTTTGTGTGAACTAGATGGTTTGCATGCATTATATTGTTTAATTCTTATAACATTTGTGAAGAAAGGAACATTATGCAAATTATACAGACAAGAAAAAAAGCTTAAAATAAGAGACATTAAAGAATTTAAAGCTACAGATAACAAGAGATGTCTGACCTCAGCTTCTGGGCTCTCAACTGTCAACTACAACAGATTCTGACTCATGGGTCTCCTTTTATTCAAGTTTTGATTTTCCACAGTGAAAAAAAATCATACAAAGAAGAAAAAGGAAAAAAATATAAAAATATTCAAGAAAAAAAAACAAAGAAAGGGACATAAAAGTGGATAGGGCAATTGCAGTGGCTGAATAATGTAAAGACAGATCAGTGGGACAGATGCCATCTTATAGCATATATTATTTGGAAATAATATCTGACAGATTCTGTGCTAGATTGTGAAGCAGAATGTATGGGCTAAGCAAATTAGGACTTTAGTTACTACCATACTCATCTTCAATTCCATGGCATATGGTTGGTCACCTCTTTCAAAGTGTTCCACTCACATGAAATGTACATAAAACTTGGAAATAGTTTTTTTCTCATTTTTGAACAATTATCATGGTAAGAAATAATTTCTGACATGAAATAGTTGTGCTATGCTCGTGCATTCTAGTTATGTCCTACCTATTGTATCCCTGGAGTGATGTAGAATTCACTAATTCATTAGATGAGCCAAGTGTTTTGGTTCACGTCCATATGTGAGTTAGAGATAGTGACCTGCATGGAAAGAAAACTGATACTTGAGGGATTTGAGGGCTTGGGAAAGTTTTTATGATTGTTATAGTCTTTTCACTTTGGTTAAACCAGCAGACTACTAATCCGCTTTCAAGTGACATACCATAGTTCAGGGACTGAATTGAAGTGGAATCCTTAAGAAATTTTTCTCCAGTGTTATGGCGAACACTCTGGGACATTTCTCAGTATCCACATTATTGGGATACTAGAGGAAATTTACAATTGAGGCCTTGTTGTCTGATGTCCACAGAAGGTGAACGTCTTAGTGATATTTTTTCTATGTGTATGGAATGCTATAGAAACAGTGTAAAGGACATGAGCCATGTATGTTAGACACACACCTGTAATTCCAGTATTTTCAAGGCTGAGGCAGGAGGTTTACGAGTTCAAGTCAAGGCTCAATTACATAGTGAGTTCCAGACAAGCCTGGACTGCATAGTAAGATAACAACAACAAACCAAACCTGGCTTGTAATTCCATCTGTAGTGCTAAGACAGGTCTCAAGCTCAAAGTTATCATGTTCAGCAGAGGGATTTGAAGGTTCGCCTTCCCAACTTAAACAGACCTTGTCTCAACATAAAAATAAGTAAAAGGTCTGTGGATCTAGCGCAGTGGGAGAGTGTTAATGACATGTTTTAGTTTCTTTTATTGCTGTATCAAAACACTTGAGCAAAAGCAACTTAGGGAGGAGGAAGAAATTATTTTATTTATAGGTTATATCCCACCACTGAGGGAAGACAGGGCATCAATATCAAGCAGAAACTGTGGAAGAATACTGCTTGCAGCATTTTTCATGCTTTCTTATACACTTGACCACTTTACATAAGAGAGGCCTTAGATTCAATCTCTATTGTCTGCTGGCCCCTCACCACTGTCTCTGTCTCTCTCTGACACACACATCCACACACACAGAGATAGAGATAGAGATAGAGATAGATAGATAGATAGATAGATAGATAGATAGAGAAATTAAGAGGTCAGCTGCTTACAGATTTTATAAGAAAGCTTTATTATTGCTAGCAGCAAACGAATTTTAACTTTAATTTTAATTTATTTGTATAGGTTTGTCTTTGTGGACCATATTTGAGCTTAGTGGCCTTAGAGGCCAGATAGTTTGTGGGCCACCATCTGAGTTCTGAGACCAAAACCCCAGTCCTATGTAAGCAGTGTGATTGCTAATAACTGATGAGCCATGGCCCCAGGAAGCTAATTTTAAAGAAGGGAGACAGAGTTCACTATGTGAGGTTGGAAACATAATGAGTGTAAGGCATGTCCTAAAGGAAAGAGCACTATAATATTAGCCTAGAGGCATCAGAAAATATGACATACTTGAATAACCTCAAAAAAATCAGTATTATGTGAATTACTTTTTCCATTTTTTGAAATGCTTATATACAACACAGGATGTCCATTAAAAAACACAGTTTCATAGTGTTGATACAAATATCCCATCCGAGCCATAAAAGTAACTTTCATTTGCCTGATGTAATTGTCATCTCAAAGACTCACTGCTGAATAAGCTCACCCTTTCTAGTTCTTTCTGAACTCTGGCTTGTTGGTCAACTTAGCTGTTCTGGCTCAAAGTCCTTTCCAAGCAGACTGATTCAATCAGGCTTCTTCTCAGCCTCTTACTGATTTGCTCTGCTTGGCCTAAAACTAACTCTGGCAATGCGCTCTAATCTTCTGGCTCCTTCTTGTTCTCTTGTTTCAACGGCCTCTGCTGACCTGCATTGAACTTCATGAGCTTATAAATGAGCTCAACTCTGCACTGCACTCACTGCACTGGCTCCAACTGACTGACAAACTGATTCAACTCCCAACTCAACTGAACTAACTGAGGAACTGAACTAATACCAACTGACTCATTCTCTTACTCTACACTGCCCTTAAATAGCTTCTCTTTCCTCCATGTTCTCATGAGAGTTGGGAATATCATATCTCTGACTCATACTGTCAAATCTTTCTCTGATTCATCACTTTGTCTTCCCCTCAATTAGATGTCACTTTCAAACATGGCTGCTTCCTTCTACAAAGTATTTTTTTCTTAAAACAGTATACTAAGGGCATGTCTATATTCCAGCCAGAGGGTTTAAAGGTTTTTGGCATGTCTGCATTCCAACCAGATCACACAGATATAATCAGAGCATCCATGTTACTGCATTAAAATTCCTCTACACCTTTCCCCCTACACACACAGACACACACACACACACACACACACACACACACAAATGACTATTATATTCAAGATACCGAGATCTTTTTTTGTTCTCTATTTCTTTTACACTTCATCTCTTCCAATTCTAGCCTCAGAAAAAAAATGATTGGCTTCCTGATTCTGTAGATTAGCTTACATTTCTAGATTTAACTTTATTTTTAAAAAACCAGATCTAGCTGTTTAGACATGGTGGTTTAGAGTTCACTTTGTAAATTAGGCTTGCCTTGAACTTGTAACTCTGTTTCCCAAATAGTGAAATTACAATCATGCACTGTGTCCTAATCATGTTTCTATTGCTATGATAAAACAAACCAAAAACAGCTTGGAGAGGAAATGGTTTATTTCAGCTTAGACTTTATAGTTCATCACTGAGGAAAGCCAGGGAAGGGACTCAGGGCATGAACTAGAAAGAGGAACACTGATTACTGGCTTGTTACATTAATTTATTTTTGAGTGTTTTGAATGCATGTATATAGATCTACAGGTATAAAAATAAGTTCAGAAAGTTTAACAACATGAACATTTAGGAAAATAACATTAATAGGTTTCCCACTAGGGCATAGGGGCTTTTGATCAGATTTACAACATCAGGCAATTAAATTCCCTCCTATCAAGAAGACCTCAAATCAAGTAAAAAATTGGTTGATTACCTTCATAACTTTCATGCCAATATTGCACCAATGAGCATATCTTGCTTGTCCAGTCAGCATTTGAGGTTCACTGCTGCATCCATTGATGGCTTTTCTTGACGTTTCTTTGCATAGTACCTCTGGTGTTGTGAAAGCCAGTAAACAGAGAAGACATTTTCAGAACAGCTCTAGCTTTACTTTTTCTACAACCTGTAATCAAAGTGTGTTATGTCTTCAACGGTAGGGTATTCCCTTCTATTTATAGTAGGTAGCCAAAAAAGCAAAGAAAAAATCCCGTGTTTATCAGTAACTCATAGGGAGGTATCTTCCACCTGGCACTGTGGTTTTCATTAAATAACCTATGTCATCTAGAGGAAGTATTGTCTACCCATAGAAATGTTCAAATTTTTAAAAAAATTATAATTTTATTACCTTACAGAATAATGAGTGATCATAAGATTTTTCATGTATCCTTTGCTTGTGTTAATGTACTCCAGCCCTGTATACCTGACCACATCCCCACTTTAATAACCCCCAGTATCCCTTCCCACTACTTTTATATAGCATGTGTTTTATTATCCTCTTATCACTTAAGACCTTATCAGTCACCCTTTTATGGGCTTATTTTTAGCTTCCTGATATCTGTTGATATTACAAATTGAGAACATTTCTTGTTTGTCTTTCTGTACTTACATGCTTTTTCAATATAATATTTTCCAGTTTCACCCATTTTCATTCAAATTTTATTTCATGTTTCTGTATTGTTGAACAAAACTGTGGATATGTACTATATATTCATTATTCATTGAACAGTCGATGGACGTCTAGACTGTTTTCATTTCCTAGATATTGTGAATGGGGCAACAAGAAACATGCACATGGCAATTTTCTATGTAGGAATATATAGAGCCTTTTGGATTTATGTCTAGGACTGGTATAGATAGATCATATGGTAGTTTAATTTTCAGGGTTTTTTTTTTGAAATGTCCACACTGTATTTCATAATGAATTCACAAATTTATTCTCCCACCAATAGTATATAAGGATTCTCCTTTCTACACATACTTGATAGCATTTGTTGCCATTTGTCTTTGTAATGATAGCTACTTTGACTAGGGTGATATGGTACCCACACACACACTTTCATTTTCCCCACTTTCCATCTCCCTTTCTGCTTAAATCATCAACTACTTTCTACTTCCAGCATTATCAGTCTCTACTATCAGTTTACTTATATCCTAATACCCTCCTCATCTTTCTACATCTCTCCTCAGTGGTTTCTTTCATGTTTCCTGGATTCCATACATATTACTATAAGTTAAACATGCAAAAAGTTCAAAGCTAGGATCCACATATGAGAGAGAATGTGTCACATTTGTCCTCTTTATCCTGAGTGCTTCATTAAGTATACATGTTTTTAGTTCTAATTTCCTGAAAATATGATTTAATGTTTATTTACATCTGAAAAAATTCCCTGTAGGAATGAACAGTTTTCTTATCTATTCATCACTTGATGGGCATCTTTATGGATTCTATTTCCTAACTATTGTGAAAAGAGTAGTAAGGAACGTGAGTGTCCAAGTGTCTGTGTAGTAATCTGTAAAGTCCTTTGGGAACATGCCCAGCTGTGATATAGCCTTATATGATAGTTTAATTTCTGATCTTTTGAGGAGCTTCAAGACTGAGTTACAAAGTGGCTGTAGAAGCTTGTGCTGTCACCAACCGTACATACCAGTTTCTCATTTGCACATCCATGCCAGCATTTCTTTTCATCTGAATTCCTGATTGTGGCTATTCTGATTGTGGTGAGATGGGATCTTAAGATAGTTTCAAACTCCATTTTCCTTATGACTAATGGTGTTATGTGTTTCTTTTCAATGTTTACCAGGTATTTGTATTTCTCCTTGTGAAAACATTTTTGATTAGTCTTAGTCGGTGTTCTATTGCTATGAAGAGGCACCATGACCAGAGTAACTTTTATAAAGGAAAGAAATAAATTTGAACCTGCTTACAGTTTTAGAGGTTTAGTTTCATTATCAGCATTGTGGGTTTCACGGCAGCCCAAAGGCAGGTATAGTGCTGGAGAAGGAGCTTAGAATTCTATATCCAGATCAGCAGGCACTAGGAAGAGAGAGACACTAGGCGTGGATGGACATTTGAATCCTCAAAGCCCACCCACCTCCAGTGACACAAGTCTCCCAACAAGGCCACACCTCTTAATCCATGTCAAGTAGAATCACTCCCTAATAACAATCATCAAAATATGTGATATATATATATATGTATATATATATGTATATATAAATATAAATATACACATATATACATATACACATACACACATACACACATACACACATATCTATCTCTATCTCTATATCTCTATCTCTATCTCTGTCTCTATCTATCTATCATCTATATGGTCCTTTCCTATTCAAACCACCACATTCCACTCCCTAGCACTCATAGGCTGGAAGATATATATATATATATATATATATATATATCATGATGCAAAAATATATTCACTCCAACATTAAAAGTACCCATAGTCTATCACTGTCTCAACACTGTTTAAAAGTACAAAGTTCAAAGTCTCTTCAGAGACTCATGACAATCTCTTAACTGTAATGCCCCGTAAAATCAAAACTAAAAAGTAGACCACATAGCTCCAACAAACAATAACACAGAATGCACATTAGCATTTCACATGGGAGGAAAGGAAGCACAGTAAGGAAATACTGGACCAAGGCAAGACTGAAACCCAGCAGGACAAACTCCAAATTCTGAATCTCCATGACTGATACCAAAATACTCTTCAGATTTCCAACTTCTTTCAGCTTTATTGACTGCAACACACTTCTTCCTCTTGGTCTTGTTCCACTCCCTGTTAGCAGCTCTCCTCAGAAGGTATCCCACAGCATCTGGCATCTTTAACCTCTTGGAGTCTCCAATGAAATCCAGGCTTCACCTTCACAGCTTGATGCAATGACCTCTCTGGGCTTCCATATAGGGACACCCCTGAAACATGCTTGGCCTTAACAGCTTTCCTTAGTCATGGAGGGAGATTCAACAATCCCTTTCTGGTATCCTTTGACTCTAAAACCAAAACCACATGGCCAAAGTTGCTAAATTCTGCTGCTTGTTCGATCTGGAACATGAACCCCTCATTCAATTACATTTTCACCAGCTTTCTGTATTTTTTCTTTTAATGGCTTCCTTCACTGACTATGCTGATTGTCCTAAATCTCATTCAAATATATGTTCAACCACTTTTTATTTTCAGTGGTTTCCTTTTCTGTCCAAGCTTTGCTGTTCTTTAAACTTTTTATCTCCTTGAGTACTGGGCTTAGCTCCATTATACTTCCTGGTACTGCCGTTCTTCTCAGTCTTTACAGTTTATATTTTTCCTTGTTCAGTTTGCTTCTTTCATTATAGATCAGCATAAGAATAGCCACTAATAACGATTTAATTATTAGTCAGTGCTAGGCTGTTTTGAAATCTCCTCTCTCATTAATCCACATCTCTTCAATTTAGGCTCAGACAGACTTTTTGGGAAAGGGACCAAAGCAGCCACATTCTTGGCCAAAATATCACAAGAAAAATCTCTGGAACAATGACTAATATTCTTATCCTCTGAAACCTCTTGAGTCAGTTTATCACAATCTGCATTGCTTTTAGCACCACTGTCTTCCCTGCTCCCACTAGTGTGATCCATTAAGCCCTGCTTTAAACATCCAACCACTTTTCTAGTTCAATGTCTCAAAGTCCACACTCTGCCAACAAGCAGCATGACATGTCACAGCAACACCCTGCTCCCTGGTAACAACTTCTGCTTAGTCAGTGTCCCATTGCTGTGATACCATGATCATCGCAAGCATTACAAAAAGAAATAATATAATTTGAGCTTGGGTACAGTTTCAGAGGTTTAATCCACTATCCTTAGAGTGGGGAGCATGGTGGGATACAGGCAGACATGGTAGCTGAGAGTTTTAATCCAGAGCTGAAGGTAGCAGGAGGAGAGAGCCACTGGGCCTGACTTGAGCATTTGAAACCCCAAAACCCACACCCAATGACATACTTCCTCCAATAAGGGTATACCTCCTAATCTCCATCATGTAGCACAACTAACGATCAAGCACTCAAATACATGAGCCTTTGGAGGCCATTCCTATGCACACCACAATTCCAGAGTCTACATTTTAATGTATCTTGATGTTTAGTTTTGTTGTTGTTAGATTGTTGTTGTTTGTACCTTCTAGGAATTAATTCTCAGTTGGGCATATAGCTGCAAAGATTTTTTTCTTGTCTGTGTGCTGGCTCTTCACCTGACAGTTTCTTTTGATATGTAGAAGCTCTTTCATTTCATGAGATCCCATTTATCAAATATTGGTCATGTTTCCACTACTATTAGAATCCTATTTAGAAATTCATACCTGTGCCTAAAATTCGAAGCATACTTTCTACTTTTCCTTCAGCAGGATGAGGTATATAGGTCTTGTTTTGAAGTCCTTGATTCCTTATTAGTTGAATTCTGTGCAAGGCAAGAGATAAGAATCTATCTACTTTCATTTTTCTGCTTATTGAAATCTAGTTTTCCCAGTAGTATTTATTGAACATGCTATCTTTTCTTCTACATGCCTTTTTGCCATTTTTTTTGTCAAAATAAGGTAGCATGCAGACAGAAGATATAGCTCATTTGCTAAGACCACTGGCTGCTCTTTCAGAGGACCCTGCGTCCATTCCAAGCATCCATACAGCAGCTTACAACCATCTATATCTCTAGTTCCTGGAGATCTGGTACCCTCTATTGACCTGTGGGCATCAGATATACTACTGAAGCCCAGACCTAGATGTAGGCAAAACATCCAGTATATGAAATAAATAAAATAAAATAAAATAAAATAAAATAAAATAAAATAAAATAAAATAAAAAAGTAGAGTAACTGTAGTTGCATGGACTTATATCTCTGCCCTCTATTCTATTTCCTTTGATGTGACTGTTTTTGTGCCAGTATCATGATGTTTATATGATAACTGCTCTGAAATAGGATTTGAAATAATAATTTTTTTGTAGAATGTTTTGCTCATTCTTGTTTGCTGAAGCTTTTTGTGCCTCCATATAAATTTTAATGTTATTATTTTATATCTGTGAATTTGACTACAATTACACTTGAACCAGCAATTCTTTATCATTTTATTTTATTTTTGTATGTGAGGCATGGTTTGATTGTCTAGCTCTAGCTAACCTGAAACTCACTATAGGCCAAGATGGACTTGAACTCACAGAGATGCACCTTGCCTCTGCCTCCCAAGCACTTAGATTAAAGATATGTGACACCACACCTGGACTTAGATTAGCTATTTTCACATGATTAATATTTTTGATCCATGACTATGGAAAGTCTGTTATTCTTCTAGTGCCTTCAGTTTTTCCTTCAGTGTTTTAAAGTTTTTACTGTAGAATGCTCTTCTTTGTTATTTTTTAAGGTAGTGGTGAATGAGGTTGTTTGCTGTCTTAGGATTTCTATTACTATGATGAAACATCATGCCTAAAAAGTAAGTTGGGGAGAAAAGGGTTTATTTGACTTATACTTCCACATTGTAGTCCATCATCAAAGAAGTCAGGACTGGAACTCCAACAGGGAACGTGGAGGCAGGAGCTGATGCAGAGGCCATGGAGGGATGCTGCTTACCGGCTTGGTCCCCATAGTGTATTTAGCCTGCTTTCTTATAGAACCTAGAACCACTAGACCAGGCATGACAACACCCGTAATGGACTGGGTCTCCCCCATCAATTACTAATTAAGAAAATGCTCTACAGGCTGGCCCACAGCCCAGTCACATGGACGCATTTTCTCAAATGCAGTTTCTTCCTGTTAGATAACTATAATTTGTGTCATGTTGACATAATTCTAGCCAGCATACTTAACTTACATTTCTTTTTCTGTATGTTTGTCATTGATATGTAGGGAGAATGATGCTTTTGTGTATTAATTTTTCATACTGCCACTTTACTGACTATGTTTTATAGCTCAAATAGTTTTTTGGGGGTGGTCATTAGCATCTTTTACATGCAGAATCATATCATCTGCAAAGTGGGATATTTTGACTTCTTATTCTCCTATTCATATTTTTTATTTCCTTCTCTTTTCTTATTGCTATAATCAAGATTTCAGAGATTTTATTGCATTAAGAATGGAAGAAGTCAACAACCTTATCTTGTTCCTGGTGTTAGTCAGAATGTATTGAGCTTTCTTTATTTAGCATGATTTTGGTCATAGGATTTTTATGTAGAGCTTTTATTAATTTTGAGGTATGTGCTATCTCTAGGCATTCCACAACTTTGATCATGAAGGCTCTAAAGGATTTTTGTGTCTGTTGAGATAATTTTATGATTTCTGTCCTTGAGTTCATTTGTGTGATGAATTATATTTTTATTTTGATATCAGGTCTCATTTGGCACTGGCCTGGAACTTACTGTGTGGCCCAGCCTGAATTTGAACTTGTCATCCTGTCTCTGACTCCAGAGTTCTAGGATTATAGGTATTTGCCACCATATATGGCTTTTCATTTCCTTAGTGTTATCTTTTGGTGAGAATTTTTTCATTTTAATAGTCTATTATTATTGCTATTTTCATTTTCATTTATACTTTGGGAATCTTAAGAAATCTTCACATAGCTTAAGGTCACAAAAATATTGTTTTCTTCCAGAAGTTTGTAGATCTTTCTTTCCCATTTAATCTATCATCTAGTTCTAAGTTTTTACATTTTATATATTATCATTATATATACCATACTATAGGTTATCTATAACCAAAACATTATTACATACCATCTATATGGTGTATGTGTTAATATACACACCATGATATACATATATACATATATGTATATATATATATTTGATTTTTGCAACTATATATATTATATACATATATGATATATTAGTATAGGTAACAACTGAAGTCCTTTTTCCTCCATGCATATCCAGTATGCAAGTACCATTTGCTAGTGTGAAGGCTATTTTGGTTTGTCAACTTGACTCTATTTGTTATTAACAAAAACCAAAGTATCTGGGTAATCCTGTGAGGGAGTTTTTCTTAACTAAGTAATTTGAAGTGGGAAGGCACACCTTTAATCTAGATCCTTTGAGGTGGGAAGATCTACCTTTAATCTAGGCCACACCTTCTGCTGGAAGCCTATATAAGGACATGGAAGAAGGAAGCCTGCTGTTTTTGCCTACTATTCTCAGTCTTGCTATTGAGTTTATTCCCTCACTGGTACCAGAGCCCACTTCTTCAGAATTCCAGTGTATACTGACTATGAATTGAGACATCTCACTTTGTCAACTGAGGAACTATTGGATTCTTGAAATTTCTCTTGGTAGATAGCTATTGTTGGAGTACCTGGACCACAGACTGTAAGCCATATATGTGTATGTATATGTATGTGTATATGTACATATATATAAATACACACACACACACACACACACACACACACACAGAGGATATGGTTCTCTAGATAATAGAGCTGTTCTTTTAGAGAACACTGACTAGTACAGTTAGTGACATTTTCCCAATTGAATTACCATCATGATATTCTCAAAATTCAACCAATCATGTCTTTTTGGTCTGTTTCTGGTCTTTTCATTTTATTGCTCAAAATTTCTCTAATTTTATTTTACTGCTTTGATTGATTTTTGATTATTATATATTTATGATATAACTTAAATCCAGGTGATACGTGTCTTCTAATTTCTCTTTGAAATCATTTTGACTTTATGATCTTTGCATGGAGTACCAGAGAGAGAGCATTGCAAACGATAAAGACATAAAGTTAAAGTGGTCAGATAGTGCAAAGTATTACACAGAGTTTGTCTGGAATATAATATAAAAATATTGAGGATATTTACAAAAGAGTAATATGGCTATATATTCTGAAAACCATAATTGGAAATGTGTAGGGAATATATTAAAGGATCTACAATGTTTTTTATCTCACAATATTTCTTTGTGTGCTTGCTTGCTTACTTTTTACAGTATATAAGAGTGGTAAAGATCTCTATACTATAGCAGTTGGATGTTTAGGTATTTTTAACTATACATCCCTGTGGCTTTAAGTGTAGTGATTATCACACAGCATCTCCAGAAGTCCATTCATGATTCTGGAATGATCCTCTGCCCTCATCAAAACTAGTTTCTCATTGCTTCAGTCCTATTCCCTGCACTGACTATTCTAGTTTCTGTCTCTGGGAGTATGAGTGCTCTTAGTATCTCTGATAAATGGAATTATGCACTGTTATTTTTCAAATGACTTATTTCACTTACGTATCTGTATGTATGTGTGCATCTGGTGATCAGACCCAGGACTTTGAGAGTGTGAAACAAGCACACAAGCATGGGCTACATCTTCAACATTTGTCCTAGTCTGTGTTTAATCTTCAATTCCTTAAAGAATGCCTGTAGGCACTTAGGATGAGGGAAAGGGCAGGAAGAAAAAAATCTGGTAAAGCATCAGCTATCTTAATTTTGATAATTAGTATAAGAAGATGCAAAAGTATTAATATAAATAATGTCTGATGTTGTTGATAATTTATTATTATACTTAGGAACTGCTCACACATTCCTACCTGCATTTTAAAATCTAGTCTGTGCCACAGTCTTCTGAGTTAGATTGTATTCTTACTTTATAAAATACAAAACCTGAACATTAGAACAGTTAAGGGAACTAAACAGAGTAACTTAAGCAGAGTAACTTCACTTGCAGAGTTTGAATGAAATCAGCTTGGGACTAAGTTCTGAGAGGAAAAATTTTAGCTCTGGGGAAAAAGTGTGGACTCCAGTTATATGTGCTGAAATCAGTAGTGGAGGGGTATTTCCTGCAACGTGTGAATGGAAGTATAAGCCCTAGAACAGACATTGTAGAATGATACCAGATGCTCGTGGATAGAGAATCCTAGAGAGACAATGGGGGAAATATCAAAGAAAGAGGTAGGAAGAACTACAGAAGAGTTATATCCCAATATCTAAGCAATAAGAAGTGTTAAGTAAATAATGTGGGTCACTCGCATCTCACAGGAAGAAGAGAAGACTTCCAAGATAATGGCCAAAAAATGTCATTATGCCTCATAGATAATGACTAGGTCAGTGAGTCTATGAAAAGAATACTATTTGAAACTAGCTTGGGCAGAGTCAGGTTAGAAGTCAGGTTTAAAAAGTGAATAAAAGATAGATGATAGGATATATAACTCTTGGTCTATGAAGAAAAATGCAATGGTGAGAATGCTGAAAGATCAAACTGGGGTTGTCATTGTTTTAGGAGAGAAAGTATTTAACCATGGGGTATGTGTATATTGGGTGGTTCATTGAGATGGATGAGGAGGTTGAAATACCAGGGCCCAGCAAATGAGAATCCTGGTAAGAGACATCATTATCTATGGTTGTGCTACTCAGCCTGTAGCCAACAGATCAATACTAGTCCGTGAACAGTGACCTACTTGTCTGCAAAATGATAGGCATAGAGATGGAAAATAGAGCACGGAAGATGATGATGGCTCAACAGGTAAGAATTACTTACTATCCAACGTGAGGATCAGAGTTCAATTCCTTAGCATCCAAATAAAAAGCCCGGTATGATCACTAGGATGCCTCTCATCCAACTTCTGAGTGGACAAGAGACAGGAGGATTGCTGAGACTTGTTGGCTGGTATTCTAGCTCTAAGTTCAGTAAGAAGACCCTGTTTCAGGGGGATAAGGTATATAGAACAGTATAACTTATGTCCTCCATTGACCTACATAAGTACACCCTCACACACGTACATGTACCACACATATACATTCCTCGTACAAACAAACAAACAAACAAACATTTAGGAAGTTAAAAGCAATTTGACAGTTACTTGATATTTAACTGTATTATTTAAAAATATCTTTAAACTCAGGGCTTCCCCTTTTCTGTCTTTCACCATTGTCTTTTTGATGATTTTAAAAATTAAAAAAATTACATTGATTAATTGATTGATTTAGTATATGTGTATGTTAAAGTTCAACATGAATGACTTAGTTGTCTCTTTCTATGGTGTGAGTTCAGGGATTTAACTCAAAAGTTACCATACCCAGTAACAAATGCCTTTACTGCCGATACATATTGCCAGTCTCTGATTATTGCATAGCAATTTATTTTTTAATCTTTGGCAATGTTGTACATCTATATAATGTTTTTAGATTACTTTAATCCATTTCTCCTCTCCAAATTCCCCCAAGATCTTTCCCAACATGCCCCCTCCCATTTTCATGTCCTCTTTTTCCTTTTTTTCTCAAATTAATCTATCCTGTCCAGTTAGCTTTGTTTCTGTGTACATTGTTTTGGGGGATATATTTTGGCGCATAAGAAGCCTACCAGAGGTTATATACTGTAGGCATAATGTGTACTGTGTAATTAAAATGCTGATTTCTGTGCTCTCTCCCCCATATCTGGTTACAATTCTTATTCCGAGTATCTCCTGTCTCAATGTTGTATAAACATTGCACCCCCAATTCTTTCCTAATTTGTCAATAAAAGCTGACCAGCCAATGACTGAGCAGAGGAGAAAATAGGGCAGGAAAAGAATAGAGAGGAAGTAGGGATTAGCCACGGTGTGAGATTCTAAGAGCTATTATAGGAAAACAGCTAGAGCAGAGAAAGCCACAAAATTCAAGTGTATCAGGGATTTTGGCTGGGAGGTAATTAGGTTAGATTACAGGATTAAAATAGAGAAGTACTTTTCAGTTATTCTGCCTTTAAAGTTTGTTAAAATAAATACCCTAGTCCAGGCTCAATAATTTGCTAGCTAGCTGGGCTAAGAGAAACAACTGTAACATACTTATTAAAAAGACACTAACAGTTTCTTTTTGTAGGCAATTAGAGCTATGAGTTTTCCTCTTAGCACTACTTTCATTGTGTCTCATAAGGTTTGGTGTGAAGAGCCTTCATTTTCATTAAATTCTAAAAAGTCTTTAATTTCTTTCTTTATTTCTTCCTTGACCAAGTTATCAATGAGTAGAGCATTGTTCAGTTTCCATGTGTATGTGGGCTTTCCATTGTTTTTGTTATTATTGAAGACCAGCCTTAGTACATGGTGACCTGATAGGATGCAAAGGATTATTTCAATCTTTTTGTATCTGTTGAGGCTAGTTTTGTGACCAATTATATGGTCTATTTTGGAGAAGGTACCATGGGGTGCTGAGAAAAAGGCATATTCTTTTGTTTTAGGATGAAATGTTCTATAGATATTTGTTAAATCTGTTTGGTTCATAACTTCTGTTAGTTTCACTGTGTCTCTGTTTAGTTTCTGTTTCCATGATCCGTCCATTGATGAGAGTGGTGTGTTGAAGTCTCCCACTATTATTGTGTGAGGTGCATTGTGTGCTTTGAGCTTATGTAAAGTTTCTTTTATGTATGTGGGTACCTTTGCATTTGGAGCACAGATGTTCAGAATTGCAATTTCATCTTGGTTGATTTTTCCTTTGATGAGTACGAAGTGTCCTTCCTTATCTTTTTTGATAACTTTTGGTTAAAAGTCAATTTTTTTCAATATTAGAATGGCTACTCCAGCTTGTTTCTTGGGACCATTTTTATTCTGGGGTAGTGTCTGTCTTTGACACTGAGGTGCATTTCCTGTATGCAGCAAAGTGTTGGGTACTGTTTATGAATCTAGTCTGTTAGTCTATGTCTTTTTATTGGGGAATTGAGTCCATTGATGTTAAGAGATATTAAGAAAAAGTGATTGTTGCTTCCTGTTTTTTTTTTTTTGTTATTAGGGTTGGAGTTATGTTTGTGTGGCTATCTTCTTTTTAGTTTGTTGGAAGATTACTTTCTTGCATTTTCTATGATATAATTTCCTTCCTTGTGTTGGAGTTTTCCCTCTATTATCCTTTGTAGGGCTGGATTTGTGGGAAGATATTGTGTAAATTTGGTTTTGTCATAGAATATCTTGGTTTTTCCATCTGTGGTAATTGAGAGTTTTGCTGAGTATAGTAGCATGGGCTGGCATTTTTGTTCTCTTAGGGTCTGTATGATGTCTGTCCAGGATCTTCTGGCTTTTATAGTCTCTAATGAGAAGTCTGGTATAGTTCTGATAGGTCTACCATTATAGTTACTTAACCCTTTTCCCTTACTGCTTTTAATATTCTTTCTTTGTTTTGTGAATTTGGTGTTTTGATTATTATGTGACTGAAGGAATTTCTTTTCTGATCTAGTCTATATGGAGTTCTGTAGGCTTTTTGTATGTTCTTGTAGTCATCTCTTTCTTTAGGTTAGGGAAGTTTTCTTCTATAATTTTGTTGAAGATATTTACTGGCCCTTTAAGTTGGGAACCTTCGCTCTCTTCTATACCTGTTATCCTTAGGTTTGATCTTCTCATTGTGTCCTGGATTTCCTGGATGTTTTGGGTTAGGAGCTTTTTGTATTTTGCATTTTCTTACAGTTGTGTCAATGTTCTCCATGGTATCTTCTGCACCCGAGATTCTCTCTTCTATCTCTTGTATTCTGTTGGTGATGCTTGCATCTATGACTTTTGATCTCTTTCCTAGGTTTTCTATCTCCAGGGTAGTCTCCCTTTGTGATTTCTTTATTGTTTCTACTTCCATTTTTATGTCCTAGATGGTTTTGTTCAATTCCTTCACCTGTTTGGTTGTGTTTCCTTATAATTCTTTAAGAGATTTTTGTGTCTCCTCTTTAAGGGCTTCTACCTGTTTATCTGTGTTCTCCTGTATTTCTTTGAGGGAGTTATTTATGTCCTCTTTGAAGTCCTCTATCATCAACATGAGAAGTGATTTTAAATCTGAATCTTGCCTTTCTGGTGTCATGGGATATTCAGGACTTGCTATGGTGGGAGAATTAGGTTCTGATGATGCCAAGTAACCTTGGTTTATGTTGCTTATGTTCTTGTGCTTGCCTTTCGCCATCTGGTTAACTCTAGTGCTACCTGCACTCATTGTCTTGGACTGGAGCCTGTCTCTCCTGTTTTCTTGGTTGTGTCAGAACTCCTCAGAGTCCAGCTGTCTCTGTGATCCTGAGATCCTGGGTATAAGATCTCCTGGAAGTCAGGCTGCTTCTGGGATCCTAAAATCCTGGTGTGGCCAAGCTCCTGAGATCCTGTGATCCTATTAGCCTATGTTCCTAGATGTGTTAGAGCTTCTGAGAGTCGAGCCTCCTCTGGGTATTGGGAGATTGGATGCAGAGCTGGAGCCCTAGGACTGTTCAGGGCACCAGTGTAGACCGGAAGGATCCTGAGCCACTGGCTATGAGGGAGTTCCTGGGTCCCTGCAGGTCCTAATTACTCCCTGTTTTTTTGGGGTGGGGTGGGGGGTGTTGTGGCCTTCTTGCTCCTCTGGGTTTTGGGGAGTTGGGTTCAGAGCTGGTACCCTAGGACTGCTCAGGACATGGGCCTTGCCTAAGAATTTCATGAATTCATTGTTTTTAATAGCTGAGTAGTACTCCATTGTGTGAATGTACCACATTTTTTGTATCCGTTCCTCTGTTGAAGGACATCTGGATTCCTTCCAGCTTCTGACTCTTATAAATAAGACTGCTATGAACATTGTGGAGCATGTGTTCTTATTATATGTTGGAACATCTTTTGGGTGTATGCCCAGGAGTGGTATAGCTGGGTCCTCATGTTCTTAACTACTTCAGCCCACGTTGAATTTTTTTCTACGTACCACTCATAATGTTACATGGCAAATACGTGGAGTGACTTCTCTCTTTTCTTTCATCATGACAAATAACTGACATAAACAACTTAAAAGAAGGAGATTTATTTGGGCTCACAGTTTGAAAGGTTTTAGTCCATGACCCACTGGATTCTCTGATTTAAAGCCCATTATAAGACAGAAACATCATGGAAGCAGGGCTGGTTTCAAGGAAGGGTATTTGCCCTCAGCATCCAAGAAGCAAAGGAGGACAGTCAGATCCTAGGACTAGCATGTATGTGTTCAGGGCATTCTTCCAGTGAATTTCTTTCACCAGCTAGGCTGTATTTCCTGCTTTATACTACTTTGTAGAGCAACTAAGGATCAAGTTTCCAATATATGAGCCTATATGGATAGTTCAAGTGAAATGTTTACGATTCAGTATTGTCAAAAAATTGTAAAATCTAGAAGACATTAAATATATGTTTTATATTGTGTATCCCATACAATATATACATATATATGTACTCGTTCCAATTTTTTTCTCTAATTTTATACAATTAAGTGATTCTTGCAAAGGACATAGCAGCATAATCACTTTAAGAACATTTAATCACTAGAGAGTTATTAGTTTGCATACAAGATAAACATTAAAATCTTTAGGATACATCCAAATAATTCATTCATTAATTTCCAACTTCAAAACTAAACAGATATCTTAATGCATTTAGGATTATATACCAAAATGCCATAAACTAAGTAATGAATATATAAAATAAATGTACCCTTCACAGTTTTTGATGCTGGGAAGTCTGAGATGAAGGTGCAATGCAACTGATTCTGGTGAGGGATTGGTTGGTTATTTATAAATGATGCCTTTCCTGTTAGAAGGGGCAAACATCTTCCCACAGTCCTCTTTCACAAGGTGACACATCCCACTCATGAACAATCTGATCATCTGAATTATCTCTCCAGGTTTTCTCTCTTAATATCATTACCTTGGTGGTTATAGTTTCAACAGATGAATTATAGAGTAACACAAACATTCAGAACATAGTAACAGGAACTGTAGAATGCATGAATATCAATGGTTTGGGGCAAATTATTTAAACATTTCACATGAGTCACTAGAGTGAAATACCACTATGGTATAGTGCTTAGTATTCTCAAACTGGTGAATGAACAATAGGAGTTTCCTATTCCACTGGGTTGAGTACTCCATCAGAACTTATTCTCTGCACTTCGTTCAGTTGTGAATCTCTGTACTAACTGCCATCTAGGGCTTAGAGAACACTCTCTGGTGAAGGATGAAATCTTTACATGTCTGTAGGTATAAGGATAGTATTCAGAAGACAGTTTGATATTACGTCCATTTAGTATAAAATCATAGTGTAATGTCTACTAGAGCAAATAACCTTCCCAGCGATGTGTTCCTATCCAGTTTACAGTAAGACACATGAATTCCTTCCTATGGGGTGAGCCTTAAATTCAATTAGAAAGCTGTTGGTTACCCCACAACATTTATGATACTAAAGCCAAAATAGACATATCTTGCCAGGCCAATCATAATTGCAGGTAAGTAAGATGGGTGATTACTTCCCCCCTCCCCCTAGCAGCTTGCATAGTGCCTTCTGTTGTCTTTAGCCATAGGTTTTTGTTTATTTTGTTTTGAAACAGGGTCTTTTAGTGACAATAATAGAATTTTAATTTCTTTCAAAAATATAAAAATATTATAAGAATGTATTTTAATTTTAATCTCAAGTGTGGATATTTGGGGTTGTTTCAGACTGTCCACAGCAGTTGACTGTGATTTGCCTCGCGCTCTAGCAGAGGCGTGGTTTTGCCTCCTACACATTTTACAAAGCTTCTGTGGTTTTGTGATATTTGGAATTTTGTGACCTCTTCAGAGGGTATATAATAGAACCCCAGTAGAGGGTGGGTCGTGGTTAATCATTCAGGTGAGTTGGTTGTGGCTTGTTAGTAGTTGTGCTCAAAGAAGAAACAAAAAGAAAGACATTCAATTCAGGGATTGTCTTAATTCCTTTCTCCCCTCTATCCTTACTTCTTTCCTATCTAGTGAAACCAGGGAGATAAAAGGTGGGAAAAAGAAAAACTTACAGTGTTGCAAAGACAGGCTACACAATCTCACTATATAACCCTGGCTGTCTTTGAACTTACTATGTAGTCTAGGATGGTCTTGAACTCATAAATTCTCCCACCTCTGTCTGGGAATTAAAGGCATATGTAAGTATTCGCAGCTCAGCAATAGAGTCTTACCATGAAGTTCTGGTGGGCAGCCAAGAGCAATGGCAGTAACCTGTGTTATTTTGTGGTATGGCAGCTTGGGACTCCTTTGTACAGCAACTCAAGAGAGAGAGATTCTTCAACTAGCACTAGGCTTTTTGTTTGATAACTTATTTCTGTGAGAAATGCCATTACCCTATGTAGGGTAATGTCAGTTAAGTTCATTTTTAATAAATGATATATTTTTAGAAAACTTATGAAATAAATTCCTATATAGCTTTTTCAAAATCTTTAATGTTAGGTATCCTTCCCCCTTCTCTGCACTACCTACCCATCTCCTTCCTCACTTAACATGCTCCCTTTATTCCTCTTTTCCAATACATTCTAGATGTGTTCTTTTATCTTCTCCCTCATATTCTTCCTCTATCACCACCAATGGCCCTTGTTTTGGGATTATACAATGACTCCAGGTTAAACACATAAATCTAAAGTGTTAAAGCTATATTGTACATATGAAAGAGAGCATATGTCATTTGTCTTTGTGGGTCTGGGTTACTGTACTAGTTAGGGTTTTACTGCTGTGAACAGACACCATGACCAAGGAAAGTCTTATAAAGACAACATATATTTGGGGCTGGCTTACAGGTTCAGAGGTTCAGTCCATTATTATCAAGGCAGGAACATGGCAGCATCTAGGCAGGCATGGTGGAGGCAGAGCTGAGAGTTCTACAACTTCATCTGCCAGCCTCTAAGAGAAGACTGACTTCCTAACAGCTAGGAAGTGGGCCTGAAAACCCACACTCACAGTGATACACTTACTCCAACAAGACTACACCTACTCCAAAAGGGCCAGACCTTCTAATAGTGCCACTTCCTGGGCTAAACATACACAAACTATCACATTCCACTCCCTGGCCCCCATAGGCTTATCCAAAAATATGAGTTTATGGGGGCCATACCTAAACATACCATAATGCAAAATGCATTTAGTCCAACTTCCAAAGTCCCCATAGTCTATAGCAGCCTCAATAATGTTAAAATTACAAAGTTCAAAGTTCTTCTGAGATTCATCTAATCACTTAACTGTAATCCCCGAAGCAAGACAGGAAACCAGCTGGGCAAACTCCAAACTCTGCATCTCCATGGCTGATGTCAAAGCAGTCTTCAGATCTCCAACTCCTTTTTCATCTTTGTTGACTGCGACAAACTACTTTCTCCTAGGCTGGTTCCGCTCCTTGTTAGCAATTTTCCTAAGCAGATAGTCTATGGCTGTAGCATCTTGAACATCTTGGTGTCTCCAAGGCTACTTCAATGTTACAGCTTCTTGCTTCAGTGTCTGGGATCCACACATGATCTTCTGGGCTCCTCCAAAGGGCTTGCTTCACTTCTCTAGCCTTGCCCTCTGTAGCACTCTAAGCTCAGGTTGATCCACTCCACAGCTGCTGCTGTTCTTGATGATAATCTCATGGTACTGGCATCTCCAATACACTGAGGTTTCTGCTGCAACTAAGCTTCACCAATAGCCTCTCATAGGCTCTCCTCATGGTGCCAAGCCTTAACTCCTTTGCATGAACCCCTTGGTCCTGGGCCATTAACTGCTACTGAGGCTACACCTTCACCAATGACCTTCCATGGTCTTTCACAGTGCCAAGCCTCCACTGTTGTTCATGACACCTTCATGCCTTCAAAACCAGTACCACCTAGGTGATTCTTACACATTACCAAGTCCAGCTGCAGCACAAAGTACAACCTTGGCTATCTCTGGAACACAGCTTTGTACTCTCAGAAAACACTTCCCAGAAGATTTCACCTCAGTAATGCTGGTTTCTTCTTAGTCACCACTAATTTCTTAGCTCCAGCTAACCAGCACCAATTGTCCCAGTAGTCTCTTGTATTCTGAACTCTAAAGCCAGAACCACATGACCAAAGCTGCTAAGTTCTGCTGTTTGCTGAGACTGGAAGATGGCCCCCTTGTTCTATTATATTGTCACCAGCTTTCTGTTTTCTAACTCCTTCACTGTCTAAGCTTGGCGGTCCTGGATCTTGCTCTGTAGATTGACCTTGAACTCAGAGATTTGCATGTCTATCTCCTGGGTTAAGCTTTTCTTCTCCTAGAACTAGCTCTGGCCCAGGCTGGCCTCGAGCTCAGAGATCTTGGCTTTATCTTCTTGTATTAAAGGTGTGTATCACCATGGCTGCATCTAAACTTAGTTGGGTAGAACCTTGCCCCCAAAGTCCCTTAGTCTGTTATCTCCTAGGACATAAAATTCAATTTCATTTCACTTCCTGGTACCCTTTTAATACTTGAACCACATATTTTATATTTTTCTTTTGTAAGCTTGCTACTCTTGTTCAAAACACTCTTTGTGAGACTTAAGCAGAGAACGAAGTCTCTGCTGGGCTTTTTTGAGACTTCCTTTATCAATGCAATTACTATAAATCTCTTTACCTTAGCCTTAGGCAGTCCCTGTAGACAATGGAAAAAAGCAGTCATGTTTGCCAAAACATCACAAAAACAGTCTCTCTGCCACATATTAACGTTCTCCATGGAAACTTCTTGGGTCAGGTATGCATAGTTCAAATCATTCACATCAACAAAGTCTTCCATATTCCTACAAAAATGACTGATTAAGAACAACTGCTGTCCAAATCCAAAGTCCCCAAATCCACATTTTTTTCAAACAAAAACATGGTCAGGCCTATCACAGCAATACCCCAGTCCCTAGTACCAACTTCTGTCTTAGTTAGGGTTTTACTGCTGTGAAGAGACATTATGACCAAGACAAGTCTTATAAAGGACAGCATATATTTGGGGTTGACTTACAGGTTCAGAGGTTCAGTCCAGTATCACCAAGGTTAGAGCATGGCAGCATCCAGGCAGGCATAGTACAGGAGGAACTGAGTGTTCTACATCGTCATCTGAAGTCTGCTAGTGAAAGACTGACTTCCAGGCAGCTAGGATGAGCATCTGGTAGCCCAAATCCACAGTAACACATCTACTTCAACAGGGCCACACCTTCTAATAGTGCCACTCCCTGAGCCAAGCATATACAAACCACCACAGTTACTTTACTCAGTATTCAAATTTCTAATTCTGCCCCTGTTCTCTTTTGATATCTGTTGTTGTGATAAAACATTCTTACCAAAAGAAACTTGGGAAGAAAAGGTTTATTTGCTCTACACTTCCAGGTTATCATTTATCACTGAAGGAAGTCAGGGCAAGAGCTCGAGGCAGGAGCCTAGAAGCAGAAACTAAGGAGGAAGACGGTTTGGTGGCTTCCTCTGTTTCCTGCATAGCTAACTTTCTTATATAGCGTGGTACTGACCTGCCTGGGGATTGTGCAGTTCTCAGTGTGCTGGGCTCACCTGCATCAAATAACAATGAAGACAGTCCCTCACAGACATGCCTATACCTAACCTGAAAAAGACACTTAGTTGAGGCTCCACAATTAGGTCACTTTAGAGTCTGTCAATTTAATAACTAAGGCTAACCATGACAATCAATTTACCTAAAAACTCCATAATTTCAATTTTCTTTTAAGATGAACATGATTCTATTTTGTATATGTATCACTTTTTTTTTTTACCCATCCATCAGTTAATAGACATCTAGGCTGATTCCATTTTCTAAATATTTTGATTAGAGCAGCAAGAACATGAATGAGCAAGTACCTCTGTAGTAAGACCTAGAGTTCTAGATACATGCCCAGGGGTGGTAGAAATTCATCATATGGTTAGATCTATTTCTAGCTTTCTGAGGAACCTCCATACTGATTTTACTAGTGTTTGCACCAGTTTTAACATTCACAAACAGCAAATAAAGGCTCTCTTTCTCACATATCCTCAATATTTTTGTTCCATTTGTTGAGAATTTGATACATCCCTAGCCTTAACCATCATGATAGAAGTGAGATGAAATCTCAATTTTAACTTGCATTCCTTGATTGCTAAGGACACTGAACAGTCTTGAAAATAGTAACCTTTTAACCTTTTGTATTTCTTCTTTTGAGAACTCTATTCAGATCTAAAGTCCATTTGGAAAAAGTGTGTTCTTTGAAAATTTCATATATGTATATGTAATGGCCAGTTCTGCTACTTTGTAAAGGCCGGCCGGTTCTGCTGCTCCGGTCCGCAGGTCAGGGTCTAGCAAGAGAGAGAGTGGGGACAGAGGAAGGGCGGAAAAGGGGTGAGAGACGCAAAAGATAGATACAAGACAGAGTCCGGTGGAGTCTCCTCAAGTCTCTTCTTTATTCTCCTCTCTTCTATATTCTCCTCACTCCTTCAGTCTCCTGACACCGCCCCACACATAGAAAGGAAATCCTGGATATTTATACCCTTTACCACGTGACTTGCCCTCGTGGACAATCTCAACTGAAGGCACTATGTCACGTGCCTTGTAGCCATGGATACCAGGAGCGCCTTGCAGCTGGGGCACTAAACAGTGTAACAAGATGTTCATCAGAGTGTGCTCAGCTATTGCAGGCTGTTGAAAACAAGTCTCTTGTCAGGGTATATGGCTCGAGATGGCTGTAAAGATGATAGCCGCTTTCGGCTAGGAGTCGGCTCCCAACATGTATACAATGTATCTTGAGCACATCCACCTCCCATCCCCTCACTCCAACTTCCCCAGGACATGTCATTCTTTCTCTTCCAACTTCATGTCTTTGTTTACATTTATTTATTTTCTTGTTTTATTAATTATTTTCTTTATTTATTTACATCCCAAGTGCTGCCCCTTGCAGGTCTTCCCTTCACTGAGATCCTCTCCCATTTCCCTCCCCTTCTCCTCTAAGAGGGTAGGCTCCACCCTGGCACATCAACTCTCTGCCAGATTCGGTGCTTCCTCTCCCACTGAGACCAGACAAGGCAGCCCTGTTGGGGAATGTAAACCACAGTCAGGCTACAGCTATAGGGAGAGCTACAACTCCAGTTGTTGGGGGTCCCACATGGACACCTAGCTGCATGTCTGCTGCAGATATTGTTCAGGACTTGTATAGGTAACCATTATTGAGTTAATCTATGATGCAACAGCCCTGCCATGTCCATAAGAGAAAATTTCAAGGTCTTTTTCCCATCCTCTAGTTCTTACATTCTTCTTTCCTTCTTCATATTGTTCCCTGACCCATAGGGTGAGAGGATATAGATGTCCTATGCACCTCAGCATTAACTTATTGCAATCAAAAGATTTTCTGACCAAGGTTGGAAACAGCACAAATCTATGGATATAAAGATTAGTATTTAGAAGGCAGTTTGATAACAGGATTCTTTAGGAAAAAAATCATCTATTGATTCTCCTCTAGGACCTATGACTTCCCTAACCATAGAATTTGACTGCATGATATCCATCCAGTGAAGTACACGTCAAATCCAATCAATAGAGGTTTTTTACCCCAGTAAATATCTTGCCACTCTTGCACAAGTGGGCACATCTTGTCTGGATGTTTGGTATTGTAGTGTTCAGGGTCCATCAATGGATAAGACCATTGATGAATTCTCTTCTACAGCACATTTCAGTTCCATGAAAACTAGTCATCAAGGAGAGTCTTCTGGTCAGTTAATGATGGGTTTCTGAGTTCTGCAGCCAGAGGGTGTTTTACCTTCAGCAATAAGCTGAAGTAATTGTGGGCAACCAAGAACAATGGTAATAGCCTGTTGCATTTTGGGTGTGACTGAAGACTTTCTGACCAATAGCTTATAGAGAAGTAACCTGTGCTGGACACCAACAGTTTCATTTAATTTTCTGAGTCTTATGAGAACAGTACTGTTCACCAAAGTTGAATAATTCTGTTCAAACTCCTTTTTAAAAATTCTATTTTTACTTAGCTTAGAAAATAGTAGGGTTTTTATAAAACAGGGTTTCTACATACATCCTTATTTTTTTTCAACATAACTTCTACTGCCCATTTCTTCCACTCCTCTGTCCCCAACATTACTTAAACCTTTAGTTCCAACTATTCTTCTAATATTCTTTCATATCACACATGTGCTAATATCTGGTCCTATTTTTCTTTTAACCTGAGTTGCAATATCTTAAGTTATCAAGTAGCTTCTTCATGAATTCTCCCTTTTAGCTAGGACTTCTCTGTCCTTCATTTCCCCATTCCCATCAATTCAGTACATGCTTGAGCCCTTCTGCCACCAGCATTTTCCCTTTACGCTTTTGTTTCAGTTGTGTTCTACTTTCCCCACTCCCTATAAACTTATCCCCCATGTTAATGGCCAATTTCTAGTTTTCTGCCTTCCACATATACTCCTCTTAAACTCACAAAAGCTTAGAAGCTAGGAATTTGATGAGAGAGAGAGAAGAAGAAGTATCTTTTGTTCTTCTGGGCCTGGGAGACCTCAATCAGTATTATTTTTTTTCCAGTTTTATTTGCCTATAATTTTTATCACTTACTTTTTCCTTATTGGTGAGTAATATTCCATTGTGTACATATACCACATTTTCATTATTCATTCATTAGTTGATGGTCATCTAAGCTAGTTCTATTTGCTTGCTTTTGTGACTAGGGTGACAATGAACATAAGTGTGCAGATATCCTTGTCATTTTGGGTATAGTACTTTGCATATAATCTCAGTAGTAGTATAGCTCAGTGGTTAGCTAGGTCTGCTTCTAGTTTTTTCTTTTTAAATAAACCCCCAGACCAACTTCTAGAGTAGCTGTTCTAATTTACACTCCCACCAATAATGTATAATTGTCCTATTTTGCTTATATCCATGCTAGCATTTGTTGTTATTTCTATTTCTGATGATGGCCATTCTTATTGATATACAACGGATCCTAACATATTTTCTTTTTTTTTTTACTATTTTTTTTATTTAATTTTTTTTGAACATGAAATGCTTTTTTATAGCATGTTTTACAAGGGGAGGGGGTAAGAGGGGTCAGGTGGTGGAAAAGTACAGAATCTTCTTGGCCTGTGCCTTGAAACATGTCATGGTCTATACGGTATACTGCCTTGAATTATGATCTACCTGCAGTTCTTCAGAAGATATGGTACACTGCTTGAGCTATGGTCTCCCTGCTATTCTTAAGAAGACATGGTACTCTGCTTTGAGTCTATCTGCAGTTGCTAAGCAGGATCTTGCAGTTGCCAAGCTTCAGGGGACATTGTGCAGGTGGGGAAAGGTAGGGGGTGAGGGTAAGGGCGAGGGTCCTGGCTTCTGGCATCTCCCCTTCTCTGTTTAGTTAGAGAAGGCGTCTTATGATCAATCCCAACTATGTGAGTTTTGAATTTGGATGTCTAATTATGGGGTGTCTTAGACAAGTTCACAACCCCAAAACATTGATGTGAGATGAGTCACATCGATGGTCGGAGGCTTTAGGCTGTTGACGATGGGCAATGTCAAAGGACCCCGAGGTGGGTGAAAGGAGGGTGAGAGCCCTGTCTTAGGCCATGTAGGCTGCACCCACTCCCAGCACCACGCACTCCTTTTTGGCTGCATTGGGTGGGCCCCTGGGAAGTGGACCTACAATAATCCCGTCATTGGGCTAACTCACAGCCATCCTAGTCCCTTGTAAATGTTCAAGTTACCAACCATTTGTCAGTTTGGGGTGTAATATTGTCATAAAGGAAGGCTCCCCAATGTTAGCGGCCATATCAAGGGCAGCCTTGGTTTAGGAAAAAGCCAATTTCTGTTGGGGTGATCAAGAGGCCAAGCTCTCTAGCGAGAGAAACGAGGGCAAAGCCAGGCATACCAGAAACCCTTCTGGAAGGCATGGAAGTCTAGGGGTCGACCGTAGGGGGAGGCAGGGGAGCTGGCAGCTGTGTCAGTCTCCTGCAGAGTCACTTCTGGATCCTCTTCAATTTTTGGCTGATGGTAATGAACTTCAACTGCCTTCTTGATGGCAGCATCAACCTGGTTCCGTGGATGACAGGTCGCCGGCGACGATCTCTGTCTCGCTCAATCTTGATGTCGTGCGCACGTCCTCTCAATGAGGGTCTGTCCGGAGGGGTCCGTGCCTCGAGCCCCACGTCTGGGTGCCACTTGACCCGACCGGCAGGTCCTAGTTATTCGTGGAGGCGAGGAGGACCGCAACCTGCTATTCTTCAGAAGATATGGTACACTGCTTGAGTTATGGTCTCCCTGCTATTCTTCAGATGATATGGTACAGTGCTTTGAGTCTATCTGCAGTTGCCAAGCAGGATCTTGCAGTTGCCAAGATTCAGGGCACATTGTGCAGGTGGGGAAAGGTAGGGGGTGAGGGTAAGGGCGAGGCTCCTGGCTTCTGGTCCATCTGGGTTAGAACTTCTAACAGCAGGCATCACGGGTGATTCATTTTTACCTGGAAAGAAAAAAGAAGGGGATTCTCAGGGAGATTTCACTTCCCTGGATGTAAATTGTTATTCAACGTATTTATGGTTGGGCTTGGCTTTGTGAGGGTATCTATTTTTTTCATTAATATTTGTGGTAGCCGGTTAGCTGTGCCTTCTGTGGTAATGGACAGGCATATCAGTCCTCGGCTCCATAAGGGAATTGGGTCTGGGCCATTCCCTTTATGGGTAAGAGGGTCCTTCCCCATATCTGTGGCAAAGTTATGTTGGTCTTGGTGGTGCCAGAGGTCACCAACATGGTCAGCAAGAGATTTGCCATGAGCTTTCAGCTTTAGAGAGATAAAAGTGAGCAAGGCATGATGGAGAGTATTTCAGGGGGACTCCTTCTGAGGGGATACCGTTCCCCCTCTTTTGTTTTTAAAGCCAATTTTTCAGAGTTCTTGTAAAATCAGGGCAGAAGCGCCAACAGTCGCTCCTTCCACACTCAGAGTCATGAAGACCCTATTTAAGGATATATAAATCTATATTAATAATCTTTTGTCAAAGGACTGTTATAGCACCACTGACAATTAATCAGACTATATAATATATCGATTAGAAATAGCTTTTTCTACTTTTTGTGAGATTACCTCTCTTTTGTCAATTAACTGTTGAGGAAATTAGGGTTTACCTCTTGAGAATACTGAACAGAGATTTAAATTCTTTTGTGGAGAGCTTAAAATAGTATCTTAGCCAATTAGCAACTCCTAGAAACTTTTGAAATTAATTTAAAATAAGTAAGTTCTCTCTCTCTCTCTCTCTCTCTCTCTCTCTCTCTCTCTCTTTTAAAACCCTTTATCTGTGTGGGTTTTTCATTGGATATTATATGTATTTACCTTTCAATGTTATCTCCTTTCTCATTCTCCCCCAAGACCCCTTATCCCATATCCCCTCCTCCTAATTTTTGTGACGGTGTGCTCCAAACATCCTCCCAGTCCCATCTCCCTGCTCTCAAATTCCCACACAGTAGGGGATCCAAACTTTCGGGGACCATGGCCCTCCACTTTCACTGAAGTCTAACAAGGTCACCCTCAATTCCCTATACAGGTGCATGAGTCCCTCCCTTTGTGCTCTCTGGCTGGCGGTTTAGACTTTGGGAGCTCTGGTTGACACTTTTGATACTCCTTCTAGAAAGGACCAACGCATTCATACTTTGGTCTTCCTTCTTCTATGTGAGTTTTATGTGGTCTATATGTAGTTTCTTAGAAATTGTGAGCTTTTGGGCTAATATCCACTTATCAGTGAGTGCATACCATGTATGTTCCTTTGAGATTGAGTCATCTCACTCAAGATGATATTTTCCAGCTCCATCCATTTGCCTAGGAATTTCGTGAACTCATTGTTTTTAATAGCTGAGTAGTACTCCATTGTATAAATGTACCACATTTTCTGTATCCATTCTTCTGTTGAAGGACATCTGGGTTCTTTCCAACTTCTGGGTATTATAAATAAGGCTACTATGAACATGGTGGAGCATGTGCCCCTGTTGTATGTTGAAACTTCTTTTGGGTATATGCCCAGGAGTGGTATAGCTGGGTCCCCAGGTAGCACTATGTTCAATTTTCTGAGATACTGCCAGACTGCCTTCCATAGTGGTTGTACCAGTTTACAATCCCACCAACAATGGAGGAGTGTTCCTCTTTCTCCACATCCTCGCCAACATGTGCTGTCACCTGTGTTTTTGATCTTAGCCATTCTGACTGGT
This sequence comes from Grammomys surdaster, assembly GCF_004785775.1. NCBI lineage: Eukaryota > Metazoa > Chordata > Mammalia > Rodentia > Muridae > Grammomys > Grammomys surdaster. The sequence goes on from NW_021604627.1 coordinate 57,519, forward strand.
GTGAGGTGGAATCTCAGTTCCTAACATATTTTCAATCAGCATTTTTCCTGATGGCTAATAACAAAATAAAATTAAAAAGGTAAAAATTATCCCTTCACAGTTGCTCAAGACAAGAAAGAAAAGAGCCTAAGAGAAGACACAAGAGTCAGACACCCACTCATTCACATACTCAGGACTTCCATAAAAACAGGAAACTGGAAGCCATAATATATATGCAGAGGATCCACTGCAGACCTGTGGAAACCTTGTGTGTGCTCTTTTAGTCTCTGTATGTTCATATGAGCTTTGTTTGTGTTGATTTAGAGAGCCTTATTTTCTTGGTGTCTTCCACCTCCTCTAGCTTTGACACTTTCTGCCTCTTCTTATTCAGGGTTCCTGAGGGAAGGGATTTGATGGAGACATCCCATTTAGGACTGAATGTTCTATGATCACTTACATTATGAATTATGTCTCACTGTGGGTCTCTCTATTTGTTGCTATTTGCTACAGGAGAAAGCTTCTCTGATGCCACCTGAAAAAGACACTCATCTATGAGCATAGCAGAATATTATTAGGAGTCAATTTATCACTACATTAATAAAATTTTTAGACCAGTATTATTTGGTTTTATCCTATGTCCCTGGGGTGTCTAGTCTCAGGTTCTTGGCCACCCAAGGAATGTTGGTTATAGCTTATGGGGTAGGCCTTAGGTAAAATTGTTTATTGGTTGAATACTCTTACAAGGTTTGTGCTACCATTGCCCTAGCATATCTTATTGGCAGACACCATTTTATATCAAGAGTTTGTGGCTTGGCTTGGTGTTTATATCTCTTTTGGTAGCTTACTGTGTACCTTCCTGTATCAAAGACACTAGAACACAGAGGTGAAGACTCTATGTCGGCACCAGCTCAACTTCTCTATACTCAGTGAGATGTGCAGGTGCTGTGTTCAGGAATAGGGCCTTACTGTCAGTTTTTGGAGAACAATCTATACTCCTGGTAACAGTTTGGGTTGTTTGGTGAGTCCCATAGGGCCAGTTTGGTCAACAACACACTTAGATGAAACCCAATCCTGACACTAGAAGCCTCATTGGGTGAAAAGAGATGGCCAGTTGAGGTTTTGTCTTCTCTGTTATTTGATGATTTAATTTATCTTGCCTTCACTTACATATTAGGTAAATGATTACGTATCACATATGTATTTTAGGAAGTTTCTACTGTATTAGTTTCCATACCACCCCTTAAATACCCCTTAAGTTTAGCTGTCTCTCCTCATATTTCCTCTTACAACTCCTCCCCTCCCCACTTGATCCTCCATTTCAGATCCCTCTCCATCCATATGTATCTATTTTATTTCCCTTTCCATAACCAAGGTCAATATGTTCCATCTGGTACCTTACTCTACCTATTCTTTGTTGTTCTATGGATCATAGCTTGGTTATTATTGACTTAGAAGCTAATATCTACACTCAAGTGAATGCATATCATATTGGTCTTTGTTTTTTTTTTTTTTTTGAGGAGTTGGGGGTCACTTCATTCAGAATGAAATTTTCTAGTTCCATTCATTTGCTTCTAAATTTCATGATGTCATGTCATTTTTAAAAAATGGCCTAGTAACACACCATCTTGTAAATGTACTGCGTTTCTTTAACCCATTCTTCTGTCAAGAAACATGTATGTTGCTTTAAATTATGGCTAGTAGAAATAGAGCAACAATGAGCATGGTTGAGCAAGTTTCTTTGAGGAAAGGGTGAGGCATGCTTTGGGTATATGCTCAAGAGTGCTCTAGCTGGATCTTGACATAGATCAATTCCTATCTTCTGAGAGAACTGCCACACTGATTTCAATAGTGGTTATACAAGGTCACATTCCTATCAGCAGTGTATTTTTCAATGTGTGCTTTTTGTCATCCTTGTCAAAGATTAGATAGCTGTTATTACATGAAGTCATGCTTGGGTCCTTTTACTTCTTGATTGTTTTGGCTGTTCTTGGTCTTTGAGCCTCCATATAATTTTGTGTTTTTCCCAATGCCTATAAAGAAAGGTCCTGATATTTTGGTTACAGGTGCATCAAATCTATAAATTAATTTTGAAAAGATGGCCATTTTCATAATAATAATTCTTCTAACATATGTGCATGATAAGTCTTTCAATCTTTTGACATCTTCCTCAGATTCAAAGATTTCATTTTATAAGTCCTTTGTTTTCTTGGTTAGCTTTACTTTCGGGAATTTTATTTTAGATTCTGTGGATATTAAGAACGAGATTGGTTTTTTGAGTTCTTTTGCAATGTATTTGTCATTGGTATATAAGAAGTCTAATATTTTTGTTGATAATTATGTATTCTGCCTTTTTGATGAAAGTACTTATCAGTTCTAAGAGCTTTATGGAGATGACCATAGGTTTTTTTATGTTTGCTATCACATTATCGACAAGTATGGAAGCATTGACTTACTTTCCAATTTGTATCTTTTGTTTCCTTATATAGTTTCAGCTCAAGCTAAGACTTCAGGCACTATCATGAATAGAGGTGGAGACCATGGATGCCATTTTCTTGTTTCTGATCATAGTAGAAATGTTAGCTTTTCACTACTTAGCATGATGGTGGCTATAGATTTGATATGCATGGCCTTTATTATGTTGAGTCATATGCTCTGTGCATTTCTCTGTCTCTAAGCCTTTTATCACCAATGGATATTGAATTTTATTAGAGCCTGCATAAGCAGTCTGTTGTTCCCCTTTCAAGTGTCTGTTTCTGAGGCCTGAGAATGCTACCTCAGCAAATGTGATTATTTAATTAGCTGTAGGTATTTTTCTATTGTATTTGAAATGCTTTTCTTTCATGGGATGTTGGTGTTTACCACAAAGACAATGTCTTTGGGCTGGAAAGATGGCTTATTGTTCTTTCAGAGAACTGAGGTTAAATTCTTCGCATTCACAGGGTGGCTGAAAACCATCCTTAACTCCAATTCCAGGTAATCTAACACCCTTTTCTGATCTACACTGGCAGCAGACATGCTTGTGGTACACATACATAACTCACACAAAAACACTCATCCTCAGAAGATAAAAATAAGTCTTTCAAACTTTTAAATAATACAAAGTCTTTGCAAAATTAAATTTATCAGGACAAGCAATTTTTTCACTTAAAGTGATTACCTTTCAACTATTTGTCTCTGTGTGCACACAGCACAGTTAGCGCACATGTCAGGGGACAACTTATAGCAGGGAGTTCTCACTTTACCATATGGTTCTTGGCAATTGAATTCAGATCATCATCTTTACCCATAGAGCCACCTTACTTGTCCTGTAAATTGTGCTTCAACCAATTTGAATGTATTATAATGAAGAATGAGAAGACTGGATTGAGAAGTCTCAGGGATGGCTACCCTTGCAGGTCAAGGAAAGAATATAGAGCTCTATGGATGCTTTAGCTATCTCCATGGAAAAGTCCTATAGATGATTAGAGGATTAGATGTCATTCTTTACCTATACAGTGATTTGAAAATTTCATTTGTATTATGAGTAAAAATATCCCAGAATGTCTATATCTTTTGAATCTGGTATGGAGGGTTTTTACATTTTTGTTTTGTTTTATTTATTTTTCCCCATCCTTTCTGGACAAATGTCTAGAGGAGGAAGTTCTTATTTGAAAAGTTCAGTTTTCATAAAATGATCTTTTTAAATGTGGTGATGGCACCTCTTAATTAAAGGCATATCTTAGGTCTTGCTGTTTTACTTGCCAAGCTGAGAATTGTGGGAGCACTTTTTCTCCATAATGCAATAAATTGCTGGCTATTTCTTATTGCTTAAGGCATTAAGCTTCATTTCAAACTCTCTACAAGTCAAATCCTTCCCATATGACTTATTTTATGAGAACTGCCTTTGGAAATTACATGAGAAAGTATTTTCCAGACTACCAAGTTATTTATCAAGGAAGAGCTTTATAAGTGTGCTAAGTCTCTAAGGTTGTTTTATTGCAATGGAATAAATACTCTAATTTTTTGTGAAATATGAAGAGTCTGGGGATTTGTGGCTCAACAATTAAGGTACCATGTGTCAGTTATCTTTTGCTGCAGTGCTGCTGTGTAATAAACTGTCAAACCGTAATAAATAAATAAAAAACAATTAGAACTCTTTCAGCTTAATACTGTGAAGTATTCTGCCACTAGGTTGCCAGAAAATGTTATAAAATTATTTTTCAAATCATCATTTAAAAATCTCTTGAACTAGTTCCACATACACACCAAATGGAGAACATTTTTGGTTTTTTTCTAACACAGAGATCTTTTTACTTCCAGCTGGCCTTAGTAGCAATCCTTCTGCAGCATCTTCCTAAGTATAGAGACAAAAGGTGTAAGCTGCCATACCTAGCAGAAATATTTATTCAAGAAAGTGTATGAACATTGCCTGAGAGTAATTAGAATGTGTAGCATCTAAATTGAGACACCAGATTTCCTCCCCATCCCCAGCTTAGTAAAAGAGACTTACAACCAAAAACACATTAATCCATTTTTCTCCAACTCCCAAGCAAGGGCTATTTTTAGGTGAAGTTCAAGATAACATTGTTTTCATCCTGTTGCTAGGAGCTAACTTCTGAGTGAGTGTGGCCCAGAGACTGGGACTTGATTTGCCTTCTCAGACCCCATTCATGGAATAAAATCTCTATCCTGCCTGTGACATCATGGGTAGCTGATCATTTCTTACATGGATTGTAATCCATGTGTGATCCTCTCCACAAGAGGCAAGCTAAGAAGAACAAATGTTATGCTCTTTTTTTTTAAGAATGCTTCAGACCCCATGACAGAGTGTTACTCTAAGAACACTGCACTCTTGTCCTCAGATCCAGCCCAAGAGTTTTAGAGAATTTGTCACGGCAGAGAAGCTCACCATAAAACAGAGCAACCTAAAATTTTCCCCAAAGGCTCTTTAGCCAAAAAGAGCCTAAAGGCATCTTCAAAAACCAGTGGAAGCTACAGTAAACATCAAGTGGAGAAAGATTAATAGATGAATTGGAAATACAGCATAAATCTACATTGGCTAGTTTGTTAGAGGAAAGCTGGAAAAGAGGTAGATGGGGGAAATGCTCCTGGGACACAGCAAATCATAAACACTGTCCTAGAGAAATAAAAATTCAGGGAAGCCCACATAAATAGCATATGAGTCTCTTTTTATCCCCCTGGGAAATTGTTAAACACCGTAGAAAGATGGACACAGAACTCAGAGGTAGAACACTTGCTTTGCATGCACCAGGCTTAATCGCCAATCTGGAAAAAGAGAGCAATCAGCTAGCAGTTGGTGGGTTTTAGTGTGGAATTATGATCACTGAAAGAGACAAAAGGAACCCCGTGAAAAGTGGTGTTTCCGCAGGGAGTCTGGTCAAATTGAAGTATACATGGAAAGAATTCACTAACATAATACAGGAAGCAAAGAAATGGGGAAACAATAGTAAGTACTTAGGAGGAGGATCAATATCCCTAGTTGCTAAACTGTCTGAAATTTCCAGTCTCCAACCAAAATGATGAGAGATGCAAAGAAACAACAAACTTGAATGGCAGAGAAAGAACCAATGAGCCCAATGATAAGCTAATTTAGATTATTTTAAAAAGACAGCATATTATATATGCTTTTTATCTCTAGTGAGTGTCTAGTGAGTGAAGTATATGTATAATTCAATCACAAAAGGAAAGGATATCCATCCTAATGATTTTTTTTCCAGTAGAGCGCTTGATTAATCCAGCTTTCATTTTCTAGCAAACTGGCTCATGCTTCTTGACATGACAGAAATTGGAAACTGAAGTAAGAGTGAAAAACCACAAAACCTCGAATAAAGACTAGGACCATCCCTCCATTTCCTTTTTATTTAACTAGAGAAGTAATAAGACAACCACAGATTTAAGAGGTGAGGACATAGTACTATGTCTGCTACAAAACCACATTAAGACATGGGCGAAGTGGCTAAAGAGAATAAGTAGTCACTTCTGTAAACAATCTATCATTCATTGACTAGCCCATGCCCTTCTAGAACCTCTTTCTACCCCTGTAAGGATGTAATAATGCCTGTTTAGATTACCATTCA
>NW_021604627.1:63974-87986 GCF_004785775.1 Grammomys surdaster
TACCAATTGACTCAGTCTTGGATGCTAAGAAGCTTGAATATATGTTATTTGTTTAATAAATAATGAACTAACGGACTAAATGTGAAGAGAAAGCATTTCTAAGGAGGGTCTGGTGTCCTGTGCATGCTTCCTACAGCCTACACAATTAAAGTCCATATTTTCCTTACTTTCAAATGTCAGAACCTGTACATCTTTGTATATGGGCCTTTGTTAGACTATCAGAACCTATTCTGTCCAAGAATATGACAATTCAAAGTGGTGGAGCATTATCTTCCTTGGAGTGAGTTTCTTAGAAGGCTCCAAACAGTTCTTCCGTGTTTTTAGCTCCCTTATAATAAATCCTGTCTTTGCTTTCTTGCATTCTCTGTCTCCCTTCTTCACTACATGTTCTTGGGAACATCTCACATGTTAAGCTAAGTAATGACTTCCAAAGATAGTCTAGAATCTACCTCATTGTCCCTACAAAGATTAGTTTATATAGCTACAGCAAATTCCCAGACATGTTTAAAGTTCTTGATATAGGAGCTTCCTCTTTAGAGTCTGATAGAACCTACATGGATTTACACATGTCCACAGAAGAAGACAGAGATAGATTTGGCACAGAAGAAAAAAATGTGCTGTTGGCTGTGAATATGAAGAAAGGGACCATGATACCAAGACCATGATACATATATGAGTTGGGAAAGGCATAGGAGAGGTTCTTCTCTAGAGCTTACACAATGAGGATGCCACTGGAACACCTTGCTTTCAGTCCAGTGTAATTGATGTTGGTCTTCTGACCTATTTACATGTGGTGGTCTAAATGTGTATTTGAAGTTATTACTACTATGGTAGTTCATTATAGCAGCCATAGGAATCAAACATACAGCTTCTAGTACCTGGAAGTGGGTTGCTGATCTAAGCATATATAAAATTGTGAAGTGCCTTTGCATTTGGATAATAAATGACCACAGTATGGAAAGCCTATGCTGTCTTAGGAAATACCTAAAGATTCATAAACAGATAGAAATGTAACCATTGGAGATGTAGCTGTAGAAAGCTTAGAAGGAAATTAGAACCATACATACCACTGGAAACTGATGCATTGGGGTTGTGTCATCAGAGAACTGGAAAATAACCTTTGGTTCTTGGGGAAGCTGCTCCTAAGATTAGGGGCACCTCCACAAGAGCACATTCCCAACGATATCAGAGGAAAGGATAAGAGCTTTTTACACAGTAGCACAATATGCTTGAAGGATAAAATGGGTATGCAGAGACAATAAAGAACCAGGTGTCTATAATCTTTATTAATGTGTTTATGGAGGTTGGCCTGGAAAATTTCATTCTGAGCAGGGTCTACTTCCTTAGGACTATTGAAAGAGAGGTCAACCCTTAACCCCCATCCCCTAATATCATACTCAGTCACCAAATTCTCAGCACAAAGATTTATTACCCTGGAGGAGCAAGCAGGGGTGGAGAATTAGCAGCAAGAAAAGCAAGAGAGTGCTGTTTTGTTTTGTTTTGTTTCAGGAGTGGGTTTTTAAGGGGCAAAGGGATCAATCTGTGCTAGGGTGAGTTGGTAAATCCTGGTTGGACATGTTAGTCAAATAATGAATTTTGATTGTTGGACCTTGATGTTTTCTCACAGTAACGGGTCAGTGGCCAAATAAGGGACTATACCTTGGGGGATAGCTTTAGGACTGTAACCGTTTTTAGAAATGGAGAGGAAAAGGGGTAAATGAGAAAAACCTGTCTGCAATGTTTGCCGTGCTTGGGCCTGAGTTTTCCATGTTCAGGCCTGTGTTTTCATGCCTGATCTGTTAGAGCTCCTTCACCTATAACCTTGGCTATTCCAGAGGCCATTGCAGAAGGGTAGCAAGTTCAAGGCCTGCTCGGGCAACAGAGTGACTTTGTGGCCTGCTGGGCACCTCAGTGAGGCTCTGTCTTTTAATTAAAAGTTAATTAAAAGAGTAAAAAGGTTGAAAAGTATAGTTCAGTGTTTTCACATTGGCTAAAAGGTTGGAAAGTATAGCTTAGTGTTTTCACATTGGCTTAGCGTGTGTGAGTTCCTGGGTTCCAATTCTAGCACCATGGAAGGAAGGAAAGAATGAAGGAGAAAGGAAAATAAAAAGGCAAGCCAAAGCAAAAGTAAAGATGGAACTTAGACAACTACATTTTACCAAGGAGTATGTGAGCTTTTGGAGTGAAAAATGCATTTCACCTTCCCAGCCCAACCAAATTGACTGTGTTCTATTACTATCACTTTAAGCCCCTTCTGTGACTGTTAATCTGCCTTTGACTTCTGTTACTGTAACTGCTGTCAGTTGATGTTGCTCTAACCACCACCTATTTTTGTTCTCTAACCACCTTCTCTCACTGCCTTTCTGATTCTGTTAGCCACACCCCTTCTTTTACTGTTATTTTAACTGCCTTCTATTTCTATTGCTCTAACTGCTCTCTGTTAACTGCTGCTCTAATTGGAGTCTGTTACTGGCAGTTTAACCACCTCCTAATGCTTCCGAATGCCTTTGGTCTAACTGCCTCCTACTGTTAATGGAATACCCTTCTGTCGATGTTGATTGAACTCGACATTCAGTTAAAGAATGTTCTATGTGGCTCTAAACATAAGATGGCTGTTTCAGATGGAATATAGTTAACCAAATTAATTACCATAAGTTTACCATATAATTTTTTAACTTGGTCCAGGGAGGCAAACCTAATTGTATTATGTTATTACTTTATCCTTTAATTTTATGATCAGTTTAGGGTCTTACATTATTTGTATAGTTCATATATCACCAAATAAGGACAGTTTGAGGATTTCTTGCTTAAATAATAGCATTTAAAAGTTTTAAGCTTCCTCTTGAAGACTGTGCCCTCTCACAGTTTCCCAACTCTTTGCCTATCTTAATATTTGTCCTGTGAATAGTAGGAGCCTTATATACTTATAAAGGCAATGCTCTTCTCTGATGATTTCTTACTTTTATTAGGGGAACCATTCCTGTCCCCCTTAGAATCATTTGTTTGTTCAGATTTTGGTCATTTAATGACTTCTCTTAGTAGCCCAATGGCATCCTTTTGTAATATATACATTAGGGGATCTTGGGACTCACGAACATAGCAAATCTTCATGTTTCTTTGGTGTTTTCATGTAATGATGTAAATATCTGAACAGAAAGGTTCTCAGACCATTTGTCTTTTTGTAAAAATGTATAATTGTACAATTATAACTGAAAGGCTTGTTTTGCATGTTAAATTTTTGTTTTACAATGAAGTCAAATTTCTTACCTCAACTACATGATACTGATTTGTCCTGTATACTTACACGAGTACATGCATAGACAAAAAAAATAAGGAACACAGATAGGCTGGTTCTAATTCATAGCTATTATGATTAGAGCAACAATGACTATAGATGGACAGATCTCTATAGAAAAACATAGAGTCCTATGGAGCAGCTAGATCAGATGGCAGTTCTATTTTTAGTTTTTTTGAGGTACCTCCATCCTGACCAGAATTTGCACTAGTTTACACTTCCTGCAAGCAATGAGCAAGACTTCTTCATTTCTCACATTCTTGACAAAATTGTTATATGTTTGCTTAATCATAGTCATCCTGACTGGAGTGAGTTGGAATGCTCAAGTACTTTTAGTTTAGGCATCTTTGATGTCTAATGATGCTGAGCTCTTTTAAACATATTTTTGGTCCTCTTGTGTTTCTTCTTCCAAGAATTTTCTGTATAGCAGTTTAATGTACGGATCAGTAGCTTTGGGGATGTTGCATTTCTATATAATCTAGATAATAAACCCCTTTGCTGAAACATACCAAGCAAATATTTTCTCTCATTCTATAGCATATCTTGTCACTTTGCTGATAGGTCTTTTTGCTGTGCAGAGCTTTTTATTTTCATATAATTCTACTTGTTAATTGTTGAGGCTATTTCCTGTACAGTGAGAGTCCTTTTCAGAAAGCTCTTGCCTACACTTCTATCTTGAAGTATTTTACTATAACACTTTCAGCTTTTAAGTTTAAACATTTGACCCATTCTTAATCTATGTTTGTGCATAATGATAGCTGGGGATCCAATTTTATCCATCTATAGGTGGATGAACAGTTTTGCCATTTATTGATTTGTTTTTTTCTTTGGTATATGTGTTTACACCTTTGACAATTAGAACTCTATAGCTGGGTGGATTTATTTCTCTATACTTTATTTTGGTGTATTTGTCAACATATTTGTCTTTGTGCCAGTAACATGCTGGGCTTGTCACTATTAAGCTGTAGAATGATGTGAGATCGAATATTATAATATCTACAACTAATTGCATCAATATTTAATTAGTGCAGCGGTTCTTACCCTTCCTAATGCTGAGACCCTTCAATGAAGTTTCTCACGTTGTGATGATCCCCAACCATACAATTGTGCTCATTGCTACTTCATAACTAATTTTGGTAGTCTTATGAATCATAATGTGAATATCAGTGTTTTCTGATGGTCTTAGGTGATCCCAGTGAAAGAGTCATTTGAGTTCCAAAAGATTATGTCCCACAGATTGAGAATCACTGAATTAGCGAAATGATGGAGGAATTAGGTATGGAGAAAAGAACGGTATGTCAAAGCAGCCAAGTACTTCTCCCTCTCTTTACTGTAATTGTCTACTGAACAGATGCTGCCTTGAATTAGGTATGTAGCTTCTTACTCTTTTAAAGTGAACTGTGAAGTCTTGCTTTGATATTTTTCTATACCAGATCTTTATTTTCCCTCAAATTTCTTTCAATGTGTCACATGAAAACACAGGTATGATATTCTCTTTCTTACAAAGGTATGAAGGTTTTCAAATAGAGCTGCTATTGGCAATAGCTCACCGTGCATCAAGAATGGACAGCCCACTGTTGGAGTTGGTCCAGGAAACCAATGGAACTGAGTCATGTTCTCCTCAGCCAATCCCACCTGTTTGTGTCTTAATGAAAACTCAGGAAACTTAAGCCTAGAAATCACGGATCTTGTACCTTGAATATAAGTTATTAAATACACACAAGCATTGGAGACTTTTTTTTAAACCAACAACTTTAAATCAACAAATCTGTTTGGCCACAAGATTAGATAATTTCAATTTTAAAATATAAATTGGGTTCTCTCAAAGGGCACTTCAGACCACTTTTCCAATTGCCCACAAAGAAGAGGATGCTTTTCTTTATGGTTTAGGTTCAGAATCTTTCAAATGATAAAGTGTGCACCCTAACTGTAACTTCTGGGTATTTAATGGCTGGTTCTTTAGTCTAGGGAAGAGAAGACAAGCAGGGGATAGATGATTCTTTTGTTGTTGCTATGGGCACTGGTCTCCTCAAACTGGTCCAAAGTGACTTGTTTTCTTTAAAAAGGAAAGAAAACAAGAAGCCAAATGGGGATAATGATACAGAAAAAAATCTCTGGAGCATCCCCCAAATTATCTTGTTTTTGTGCTTGCCAGGGTGTTCACACAAAGTAATTTCTGACAATGACTGTCTACTGTCCCCAGTGTTTCTCTATCAGTACGAATTTGGAATTTCTATTGGCATATTTGCCTAAGTTTCTTAGTGTACTTCCAACCCAATGATGGCATAATTTAAAATCTTAATTCCTAATTATGTCCCATGACCTCTGTAATAGAGTTATATACCATATTCTGTGGGCTACAAGAATTCCTAGCTTTGGATGAACCCCTCACACTGAAAAAGGTACTCCCATCCTCCACTTAGAAAGTTGTTTTATTTTGTTTAATTTACGTTCATGCCACATAAGATTAAATTGTTCTCCTTTATAATCTTCATGTCAACCTGACAGTAGTTAAGGATACATGTGACCTGCCAAGTGAATATGGAAGAATCAATGGTTCCTGGATTCCAAGTCTGCAAATAGCAAGGCTTATAGTGAAGAGCTTGATGACTAGCACAAATTCAAGAAATAAAATCAAGAGCATTCAGCCAGGTGAATGCAAACTCTGTAAGCCTCAGGTATCCCATGACCTAACTGGGACACTTATGTTCGCAATCTACAGAGGCTAGGGATACTGAAGTGGCTGTCCTAGGATGTTTTTTTTTTATTGCTATGATTAAGGCACTCTATCTGTGGGAGAAGGGCTTTAGTTGAACTACATATTAAAATCCGTGTCATTGAGGAAATTCAAGTCAGGAACTGAAGCTAAAACAAAGGGTTACTGGTTTGCTGCCACTGGCTTCCTTAGCTACTGTTTTCCCTTTTATCACATCATTTCCCTCTCTCTTTTTTTCTTATCAAACTCCACTCCCATATACCCTTCCATACCACCTTGCCTTCTTCAAAGTTATGGCCTCCTTTTTCATTATTTGTTGTTACATGCATAATATATTTAATTAATATCTCTCTATATAGTAACCTTTTATATATAGTAACCCATGATATATTAATATATTATTAATATATATAATTTAGGAATATATTATATACATGTAACAACAACTAATTGGTTGAAGAATATTGGTATGGGGTATTGGCGTTGGATAGCCAATTGGTATACTCTTTTCTGGAGAAGATCATTTCTCCCACTCACCCTTCCTTCATTGCCTATAGTTCTTTGTGTAGGCCTGAGACCTCACAGTCATTCCCCCTCCATGTTGGCACGTCTATTATTATTGTTGTTTAGCTTATGTTTAGGCAGTCATAGTGGTGAGACTTCATTGATGTAACTTTTGACCTTGTTAGGAGAATCAATCTCACAGCAAACTCTCTGAGTCCTCTGGATCCTACAATCTCTCTGGCTTCACTTCCACAATGTTCTCTGAGTTTGAGGAGTTATTTTATGGATGCATCCGTTGACACTGGACTCCTCAACCTGTCACCTTGATTGGACATGGTTTTCTGGAATGGTCTCCATCTGTTGCAAAGAGACATTTCCTTGGTGCAAAGTGTTGATTACATTTGTCTGTGGGTATAAGAACATATATGTAGAGTATAGTTAAAGATGATGTTGGTTTAGTAAATTGGTGGTTGTAGATTCTCTTTCAAGGTCCATGACTCCATTCGCGCTGGACACTTGGCTCTTTTTGAGTGAGTCCTAGGTACAACTAGAGAGCTGTTGGTTACCGCCAAGGTGGGAATGGCTTTATTGGATCTCTAGAGTTATGGTGCCATGCTTATTGTTGTTGTGGTTAATAGGCATCAGAGTTGGGTAGGACTGTTGGTAGCTTCTCCCCTTTAGGTGTGTTCCCATAACCTAAAAGATGAAAGCTAGTTCTCAGGGAGGAGTCATTAAGGTAAGTTCCAGATCAGCAGCCTTTTAGTTCCTTGCCTGAAGTGAACGGTGTCTTCAGAAACAGGGACTTACTTTCCATTTCTGGGGACCAACCAAGGGCAATAGTCATAGGTGTAGGCTTGAAGAGTCTCTTGGAGAACAGGTAAGCAACAATGCCAAAAGGGGCTTCTCATATCCGGGGTTGAGTTTTTGTTAGATGGACTTTGCCTTTTTATTTAAAGTATATACGCATATTTATACACAGTCTCACATATCATAGTTTTTAATTTAAATAGTCACTTGTATGATTCCTTTTGAGATTTTCAGATATCCTATCTGTTATTTGATATCCTCCTCCTTTCTTCTGTATTTATCCATCTTCCCCTCTTTAATTAAATCCACCTCCTTTTCTCTATGTCCTGATCAGATCATGTGTACTATTCCCTTCTCTATTGCTCCTCTGCCCTGTATTCTGGCAGTTGTTCCCTTTTACTTTGCTAGTTTCTACAGTTATTCCAGGCTATGTACTCACATCTGAAAACTTGGAGCTGGTAGCTTCAGATGAAAGAAAACATAGGACGTTTGTCTTTCTGGGTCTGACTTACTTTACTCAATATGATCTTTCCTAGTTTTATCCACTTACCTGAAAAGTTCATGATTTAATTTTCCTTTACAACTGACTAGTTTTCCGTGGTGTAATAGTCAATATTTTCATTATCCCTTCAACTGTTAAAAGTTATTTAGGTTGTTTCCATTTCCTAGCCCCTGTGAATAGTGCAGCAATGGATACGGCTGAGCAAGTATCTGTGGAGTAAGCACATAGCAAGGAGTGGTAGATTTATTTTTAGCATTTCGAGAATTGTCCACATTGATGTTCATAGTGGCTGCACCAGTTTGCAACCACACTAACAGTAACTGGGGTTCTTTTTCCCCACAACCCTCCAGCATTTGGTGCCAGTTGTTTGTCATTGTCTTGGCCATTCTGACTGCAGTAAGATGGACTCTCAAAGCTGTTTCAATTTGTACTTCCCTAATTGCTAGGGATGATGAATATATTTTGAGATATTTTCTGAGCCATGTGTTTCTTCTTTGGAGAATTCTTTATTCTGGTCCCGGGCCCATTTTTGAATGACTCATTTGGGTTTTTTCTTTGTTTGTTTGTTTGTTTGTTTTTGTTGTTGTTGTTGATTAAGTATTTGGTTTATGAGTTCTTTCTATAATCTGGATACTAATCTTCTGTCAGATATCTACCTAACAAAGATTCCGTGGACTTCCTCTTCACTCAGATGATTATTTCTTTAGCTGTGCAGAAGCGTTTTAGTTTCATGAAGTCCCATTCATCAGTAGTTGGCCTTAATTTGGGGGCAAATGAAGTCTGATTCAGAAACTTCATTCTTATATCTGTATCATGCAGGGCACTGTAGATGTTTTCTTTTATCAGTTTCAGAGTTTCAGGTTTCACATTTAGGTCTTTGATCCATTTGGACTTAGTCTTTGTGCAAAAATGAGAGCTATGACTATAATTTTAATCTTCCGCATTTGGACACCCAGTTTTCCCAGAATCATTTACTAAAGATGTTGAAAGGGATTCTATTGATCCTGTAAATAGCTTTTGAAGTAAAATGCTCATTTTTACAGTATTATTTCACCAATACATGAGTATGGGCTGTATTTTCATTTTCTAGTATCTTTTTCTCTTTCTTAAGAGGTTTACTGTTTTAATTGTACATATCCTTCATTTTCTTAGCTAGGTTTATTCTGAGTTATTTTATTTGAAGCTATTGTACATACTGGAAGTATGTCTGTA
Organism: Grammomys surdaster; assembly: GCF_004785775.1. Classification (NCBI taxonomy): domain Eukaryota; kingdom Metazoa; phylum Chordata; class Mammalia; order Rodentia; family Muridae; genus Grammomys; species Grammomys surdaster. The sequence goes on from NW_021604627.1 coordinate 73,011, forward strand.
CTTTTTCTCTGTATGTTTGTTATTGGAGTATAAAAAAGCTATTTCTTTGTGCAAGTTGATTCTGTATTGTGTCACGCTGCTGAATTTATCATTTCTAGAAGTTTTCTGGTAGAATTTTTGGGATTGCTAATATATAGTAGCATCATGTCATCTATAGATAAGGTTAATTTGATGACCTCTTTCTCCATTTATGTGCCTTTTAGTTTCCTCCTCTTGCCTTAGTGCTCTATTTAGTATTTAGGTCACAATGGGAATGTGGCTAGTAGATATTCCTGTCTAATTCCTGTCTTCAGTGAGCTTGCTGCAACCTTTTTTTTTCATTTAGGATGATGTTGGCAATGGATTTCTAGACCTTTGTAATATATGCCAGGACCAATATCTCAGGGCTTGTATTTTTACAGTGCCCTGGCCCTCTCCTCATCAATCTCCAATCAAGAAAATACCCTTACAGATTTGCCTACAGGACAATTTAATGAATTCAGTTCCTCATGCTCCATCTTCTCAGATGACTCCAGGTTTTGTCTAGTTGACAAAAGTACAAGTACAGAAGTCACGGCCAGAGAAAGTGAGATGATGGAATGCCTGTGACACTAAGACAGCTTTGACCAGAGTTCAAGAAAGCAAGTTGTGAAGTAGTCAGGGAAACAAGCAGGACTGTGGTGGAGTGTCCATAGACAGAGAGATCAATAGTGTTACTTAGAGAGACAGTTGTCATGAACAGGGGCACCCTCTGGGCTATTCTGGGACTACTGTAGCTACAGAAGAGAGCAGTGGCTTTAGAAGAGAACATGGGTACAGGATGAGGACTTGAAGCCACTGGCATTGACCATGATGACTTCTTAAAAGCCAGGATTGGGACAACAAGTAGTTACGGGTTCTTCTGAGGCAGCTGAGACAAGAAGAACAGGAAAGGAGAGGAGGCAGATGTCACCAGAGAGCCCTCAAATGATTAATGTTGTAGAAGAGGGAGGTGCAAGAATGAACATGAAGGGTTTGAGGTGAGGGAAAGGGAACTGAAACTCAGGCCAGGGAGATGGTGACATCCTGGTGGCAAGAGCTCCAGGAAAGGGAAAGGGGGAACTGGAGAGGATCCTAGGCAGTAGAATCCAGGAAAAGCAGAGAGGCCAGAAAAGTAACCCCTAGAAAGACCAGCCCAAACCCAAACAAGGAAGTAAGTTGAGGAAGTAGAGGGGACTATCATAAGGGAAATAGAGGGGATAGAGAAGAGATTTGCTCCAGGAGGGTACTAGGGGAGGAGTGGTGGCACCTCAAGCTACAGAGTAGGTAAGGAGTGTATTACATTATGTCTAAGTCACCCTTGTACATCTATATCACAGCACCAAATCTGTTATTGGAGAATCACTAAGGTCCCTTTGGATGAGGAAATCAAAGGTTAGGAGTTACCTTCTCTAGAACATTTTTTCCAAAGAGTGAAGCCAAGACTAGGGAAAGGAATAAGGTAGCTTTTTATAAAGAAGTAGATTGATGTACCTTAGATTGTCAACTGGACACAGTATCATCAACTAGGCACACAAAACCACTGACTTGGCACACAATATCATCAACTAACTGGGCATACTGTACCACCACTTAAGCACAGACTACCGCCAACTGGGCACAAAGTACCACTGACTGGTCACATGGTATTACAGACTAGGCACATGGATCACTGACATATCAAATAGTCAATTGCTTTGAGGTTGGACCAAGGATCTCATTACTCTTGAGTGTGAAAACTGTGTTTTACATCCTCTGAAGAACACAGGTGGGAAGAAGTAACCACATTTATTGCTGTTTTACTTGTCTAGAGGCTCAGTTTCAAATGTGTTCTGTATGTTTTCCATCCTCATCATGGGTGTTTGAGATAGGAGATGGCTAATCAAATTGGTTCTGTGTTCTCATCTCATTTGTTAGCTTTGGACTAGGAACACACAAATGCTGTATTTACTATCATGATTTTTATTGTTTAGATTTGTAGAGGATTTAGGGCCCCCAGGTTGCTTTTCTGGTTTACTTTTAACTAAGCAGCCACAGTCAAGAATCACTTGATGATGTATTAGTGTATGGATGTTCTATACTACCTCTTTCAGAATATCTCTCCTCTCTAGCTTTTTTCTTTGCATACTCTAACAGTTGGTCTCCTGTTAGTGTCTTCTCTATACTTGTAAAGGGAAATTTTTAGCTGAATTATCTCTTACTATGCTTGGAAAAAAAACTGGCTTGTGACTAATCAATGTGAATATTTATTTAGTTGAACAGATTTCCAAATAAGCTGTTGAAATCACTGTCTCCTCTCCTACACTACTGCTTAGAGTAAAATGATTAAAAAAAAAAAAAAAGGAAGAGCTGCTAAGGAGAAAGGAACCAGGGTTTGGTTATGTGAAAGTCTCATCCTCCTCACACTGCAAATGATAAACATTAAGATATTTGCTCTCTGGTGCTTCTCAAATCCATAACAGATCCATAGCATCCATCATCTTCTCCTCCCCTCTGTCTACTCCTTTCCACCTCCCCCGTACTTTCCCCATTCTCCCTATTCTTCTCTTACTGCTGAAGCTGAAGATGGCACCAGGCCTGTTACTGTGAAGTCATACTTGCTAGGAGGCTGGGAAGGACATTAGGACTCTGTAGTCCTCATTGATCAGTGTTGCTTCTAATGAGTTAATTTCTAGATGTGGTGAATTTAATGGTAACTTTTTTGTTGTTAATAAAGAATGGAAGATGTGTAGATAATTTGGAATTGTGTGAATGCTATGAGAAACAAACAAACAAACATATTTGCTCTTGGAAGTGGTCCTCTGTAGATTGGGTCAAGAATATGGCTAAACATATTTGTGCTAATGCCCTTGAGAAACCAAAACATGGAAGTGTCCAGTCACATAGTGGCTATTTTGAAGAGACATGTTGTATATTTCTCAGTGTCATCAAGACTTAGAGATAGTCAGTCTCTCTCTCTCTCTCTCTCTCTCTCTCTCTCTCTCCCTCCCTCCCTCCCTCCCTCCCTCTTTCTCTCTCTCTCCTCTCATAGAATACATCCCCACTGCAACCTCCATTCCTTCCACTTCTCCTGATCCCCTACCCACCTCCCCTCTCTCAGATCCACTGCTCCTCCGTTTTCCTTTCAAAAAGAGCAGCCCTTCAAGGGATACCAACTAAATATGGCATAAAAAGATGCAATAAGACTAGGCCCAAACTTTCATATTAAGACTGGATGAGGCAACCCAATACGGGGAAAAGCGTCCCAAGAGCAGGTAAAAGAGTAGAAATTACCCTAACCCCCATTGTTAGGAGTCCCATAAATACACCACATTAAACAACCACAATATATATGTGAGGACCTAGCACAGGCTCATGCAGGCTCTGTGATCGCTAGTTTAGTCTCTGTGAGCTCTATGAGCTCTGCCTAGTTGGCTCTGTGGACCTTGTTGTCCTGGTGTCCTCAACCCCTCTGGCTCCTACAATCCTTTCCCCCTCTCTCCTGCAGGGCCTTCCTGGAGTTATGCCTGACGTTTGGCTGTAGGTCTCTACACTTGCTCCCATCACATGCTGGAGGAAGCCTCTTTGATGATGAGTGGACAAGGCACTAATCTATGAATATAACAGAATATCATTATGAATTTTTTCATTGATCTTATTTGCCAGTCTTGTTTGGTTCTACCCTAGGTCTCTGGGCCATCCAGCTTCTGGTTCCTGGCTATCCAAGTAGTGTCTGGTACGGGCTTCCTCTTGTGGAATGGGCCTCAAGGTAGACCAGTCATTGGTTGGCCACTCCTAGAAGCCATTATTGCCTTAGCACATCTTTTAGGCAGGACAGATTGTGGGTCAAAGGTTTTGTGATTGGGTTGGTATTCCAATCCTACCCTTGGATACCTTGCCTGGTGGGTTATAGTAGATGGCTGGTTCAGGCTCCATATCCTTCATTTCTAGAAGTCTTCATCAGAGTCATTCTCATATAAGTTCCAGGAAGTTTCTACTGCTCTAGGTTTCTGCATTGTCCCTCAAGCCCACCCCCAAGTTCCAGTAGTCTCTCCCTGTACTCCATTGCTTCCTCCCCAACCTGATCCTTCCTGTTCCCTCATCACTTATCCCTTGTCTACCCACATAATTTATTCTATCTTCTCTTCCCAGGGATATTCAGGTATTACCCCTAGAGCCCTCCTTGTTGCTTACTCTCTCTGGATCTGTAGACTGGATCTACCCTTTACTTTGATTAAGGACCTGTGAAGGAATCTAATGTCTGATGAATGAGTTATATAGATCTATAAGCTTTGGGAAATGTTATATCAACAAAAATAATGTCAGAGTAGACTGAAGGCAACAGAAGATGAAATCACGGAAGTCTGTGGGATTCTTAAACTTTGTGAAGAACAACAGTGGATAAGATTACTCACTTGGAACCTTGTGCTACCTCTCAAAGGACACATGTTTCAAAGAAACTATTGGAGAGTCCAGGGGGAACATATCTGGCTATAGATAAAGTAATGGAATCAATAGAGCCAGGGAAAATGATATCACATCTCATGAGGTTATTGTTCTGCCCTGATATTCAATGATGTTTTACATAGTTGGGTTTTGACATTGACTGGATTGAAGATTCATTTCATTATACTTTCTTTCTTTTGGAATAGGAAAGTTATCGCTTATAAGTGAACTAAAACACAAGCAAAAAGCAGAAACAAGATATTAATAGAAAAGGAACTGGGGCTTGCTTGACTTTAACCCAACAAGATCTAAGAAAGCTACATCCTGACTTAAATGGAACACAAAGTACAGCTACAAACATTTATGTACCAGAAACACACCGAGCATTTCCTCTTCAAAAGAAAAAGGTGTTTTGGAAATTGGATAAAACTCATGTAGATATTGAAGGAATAAATGTTTAAAGGTGTACAGGCTTGTTAACCAAGCCTATTTTAGTAAGTAAATTGAACCAAAATGGATCTCAACACTGTGTGAAGAGGACAGTCAAACCAGCAAATGTATTTGACATGTTTATCACTGCCCTGTAATTAATGAAAGAGTGTAAAGACAGAAAGTTTCAAGTATAAACACATTATTATTTCTACAATGTTAATTCAAGTGTAAACTGAGGAGAGTTACAGTTCCCTCAAAATCAGGGTAGGATGGCCACACTGCTGTGATAGATATTTCTAGTCTCTGAGGCCTAGTCAGAACCCATAACCCACCAGGCACCAATGACATCTCAAAGCCTAAGATGTCATAAAGGTAGCAACTGACCAATGAGGTGCAGAAGCTGGGGGTGCCATGGGCCTGACTGAACATTTTCTTCAGAGAACCAGTCCTGCTGGTGAACCAGGCAGAGCTTACCGGAGCCCAATCCATCAAATCATCATGTCGGGGAAGAAAAGCCAAGAAAAGTCTTGCAATGACAACAAGCAGATGGAAGATCCTTCTTCTAGGCCTGAGGTACAGGTTCCTGTGAACTATGTATACCGCCTACTGCAGGAGGAGCAATATACCCCCTGCCTAGGTTCCACAACTTCAGATTTCCTCCTTGCCATGTTTGATTACCTTACCGACTATATCCTGGAGGTGGTGGGCTCCGAAGCCAACATCAACAGCCAGCAAAATATTTCACAAGATAGAGAGAGACAGAGAGACAACGACTGCGAATCCCCTCAAGCCTTCAAGAACACACCTTTCTCTCTGTTTGATGAGATGCCTGGACCCAGAAGGAATGGCTAAAGAATGGGGTACACAACCCAAGGGTGGGAAGCCTCACAGACTCGGCTAGAACCATGAAGGCTAATAGCAGAGTAGGCTCCCCTGGTGTCCATGAATACTAATAAAATGTTCAAATGAAAGCTAGTTGTTCTGACTTATTTCAACTTGTCTCTTTGGGTTGGAGGTTATCCACAAGATACCAAGGAAAGAATTAAAGATGGAAGTTATGCTTAGGAGTGGGTGTTTGAATCAAGGGAGCACTTCTCACTGGGGGTGGCTTGGGTAATGACCCTGGCAGGAGGAATTGGGCGGAGGGGAGGGTGGAGGGGAGGGTGGAGGGGAGGGCAGAGAAGGCTCCCTTGTTGGCTCTGAGTACAAAAGAAGCTTCAGAGAAGATAAAAGTTGGCTGTAACCTCACTGACAAGTTGTATTTTCAGTATGGTAACATAAAAGACACTACTGATAAGCAGAAATTGTGCAAGGAAGTCTTCTTTCATGGGATGGAAGGTCTCAGAGCAGAAGGAAATGGGCATCAGTGAAGGGGTACAAACAGTGGGTATGAGCCACATGAGTGGACGTTAGTGGGACAGAGTATTCACTTGATGATGCTGTGATGGTGAAGCCAGAAGGAAACATCCATTTTAGAAGAGGTAAAATGGTTAAACATCTAGTCTTAGGATATTTTTTTTGTTTTTCTTTGTTGTAGGGTTTTTTTTTTTTGGAGAGCCTCTGATTTATAGAAATCTAATCACTTCTAGGTAGAATATGGCAGAGAATCTAGCTTACCAGCTATTTCTACTGTCCATTTGTCTATTTTATCCCAGACCAATTCAGAATGTTATAATCAATGGGAATACTAGTCTTTTTTTAAAAATCTGGATGAAGGAATCATACTGTTTTCGTTTATATTTGACCCACGGTTGAATCTCAGACTTGAAGCTATAAACTCTTAATTCTCTGAACATGTATCCCCTCCTAGGCCTTTTGTCTCTGTAAAGGCTTGCCAATAGGGAATCAAACAAGTCCAACCTCCAAATTATACCCGAGGCACTAAACAAAGTCTGAGAAATGAAAACTACTTGATCACACAGAGCTGTTCATCCAACATGTTTAATCCATCTTGACAGGGTCAGTATCTGCTTGGGACCGCAAAGACCAAGTTCTCAGCACAAATGAGATTTATTTCCCTCAAAGGGACATGAGGAAAGGAATAAGAAACAAAGAGGAGATAGAGGACAAGGGAGAAGGGGAAGAGAATAAGGGGGGCAAGGGATACTTGTCCCAGAAGTAGGGGAGAGAGAAAAAATCTGCCTCTGGATAGAGGAGACAGACATGGCCTGTAGGCAAATGGCAGTTTATAGAGGTAAAAGGTGAAACCTCATGTCGTGATGAGGTATTTGATTTTAATTGAATAGGTTAATTAGGACAGCTAGAGAGAGCTTTCAATTGCTGGACTTCAGTACTTTGATAGTTGAACTTCGAGTGAGAACTGCAGGAGGAGAAAGTGGCCAAATAAGAGAATAGACCTTGGTGGCTAGCTTTAAGCGTGTAACCTCAAATCTTTGTTTTTGTTTTTTAGAAAGACAGAGAGAATGGGGGAGAAGGGCAAGCCTGCTAGTGCCATGTTTACCATGCTGAAAGCTGTGGTTAGGAGCTGGTGTTTGAATCAAGGGAGCACTTCTCAGTATGGGTGGCTTGGGTACACCTACTATGGCTTCTCCTAGATAAGGCCTTTCTCCTACAATACTGCCCTGAAATTGATTCAGAAGGCTATTTTTCTATAATTGAGCTATAACCATATGCCAAACCCCATTTTACACATTGGACATTGATCATAGTCTAAATATTTTAATGGATTCTTTGACATTACTCTTTTGCCTATGGGGGACATTTCATGTTCAAACTGTAACTGTCAGTGGTCAACAGTTTACAAAAGGATTCACATAATGTCAAAGGCAATGCTGGAATCATAGAAGGTGAAATGGTATGCTAAAGTGGGATGAACAGTTTTAGTTGAAAAACAATGTTTTGCTGTAATGTTGAAATAAAGTAGAATGATTTTCCCTGAAATGGGTATATGAACAATTCCCTAGCATAGGCTCTTGTAGACTGAAGGAGGACCAGAGCACCCAGTGGGCACTCATGACATCATAAAGTCTGTTGTCACAAAAGCCTCTTTCTGACCAAGGAGGAGCAGCGATGACACTTGCTGGCTATAAAAACTGCTGTTTTGGGAGACACCAGATCAGAATACATACCATCATCCATCATGCAAAATGGACGATAAAAGACTGAAGGCTAGAAAAGCTTGCTCCTCAAGAGCAGAGCTGCAGTTCTCTGTTAGCAAAGTAGAACGTGCCCTTCGAAAAATATACTTTTCGAAAAGGCTGAACACTTCAGCATCTGTTTTCCTCATGGGAGTGCTCAAGTATTTGACATCCAACATACTTGACCTGGCTGGCAAGGAGGCTCGCAACAGCGGCAACAATGTCATTACCCAAAAGCACCTGATCAAGGCAGTTCTGAACAACAAGGAGCTCATCCAACTCTTCAAAGACAACAAATATTTGATTGATGAAATACCAGGACCCAGTGAAACACCAGGACCCAGCGAAAAGTGATGATGCTGGAATCACAGAGGCTGGAATCCCATCTTAAAGTCTCAGTTCAACCTCAATGTCTTCCTTGCTGGTGAAGGAGGGATTTTGTTGGACATTTTATTAAAGTGTCTAAACGATTTCTAGTGATTCTGATTCATTTCAGTGCGTCATTTGGGGATACGGGTGATCATCAACACCCAACAGGTGTAGGATTGGGTTGGGTTGGTTGAGGTAGGGGGTGGCACAGAAACTGTGATTTCTGGGGGGAGGTTTTGATGGGGATGATGTGAGCAGTGGCCTTGGTATGAAAAGGTGGCAGATGAAGAGGACAGAGTGTAAGTGTTGCAGCTCAGACGGAAAGGCTTCCGCTACAGAAGTGTTACAGCTCTGCTTCTGCTGCTGCAGGGAAGAAGACACTGTCTCCAAAAGTGTTACAGTCCTGTTCTGACTGGGGCAGAAGTCTGGTAGTCTGGGGTCCCTAGTAAAAGTGTGACAGTTCTGCTTCTTCGGGGAATGGCTTCCCTGCGCAAACTATTACACCTCTGCTCCTGTATAGTGAGGCTTTCCCCAGTAAAAGCTCTCTTCCTGCCAGTGCTACAGCTCTGATCCAAGAGGTATCCTGGCAGTCTCAAAACATGGAATACCACAAAGTCACATCACACAACAAACCTCACAAGAAGGATTTATTGGGAGGAGAAAACCCAGGAGGCTGTCTATCTCTGCTTGGGCAAGAAACAGCAGGGAAGGGAGCAGAAGGGCAGAGTTTATATGGAGTTTCTTAGAGTGGCAGAGCTTTACAGGGTGGAGATTTCCAGGGTGAGGATTGGTGACATTTCAGTGCCTGAGCTTGGGGGAGTTTGAATAGGTGGGTTTTCCTATTCAGGGATTAGTGGGTTTCTAGAGCAAGCTCATGGATCAGGGATCAGTGGAGCTCTGTTTCTTGGCCCTAGGTTTAGGGCTTGGGGTCAATTCAGGGTCAGAATATCCTTTCTTTGGCCCTAGTCATGGGGTTAAGTGTGGGTCATTGTGTCCTTTCCTTCACCCTGATCTTGGGGTCAACTTGGAGTCAGTGTGTTCTTTTCTTGGGCCCCCATCTTAGGGTCAAGTCTGGGTCAGTGTGTTCTTTCCTTGGCTCCAGTCTTGGGGTCAGTGTGTTCTTTCTTTGGCCCTGGTCTTGGGATCAAGTTAGGGTCAGGGTATCCCTTCCTTGGCCCTGGTCTTAGGGTCAAGTCAGAGTCAGGGCTTCTTCTCTTTACAAAAGCTGTCCTGGTAGTCTATGAATGTAGAAGACCTTGGGATGACTAGTATGGTACTGCTCTCTGGAGAGGGATTAGTGAAAACATGGACTGTGGTGGGGAAGACATCATTCTTGGGTGGAAATGCTTCAGGTCAGTAGGTGATGGCAGTTGTTGGGAGGAGGCCATTGAGCATTGAGTGGACCACTGTTAGCATTAACTTTAAGGATCAGGAGTGTTGAATGAACACTGAGGGATAATGGTGAAACCAGAAGGAAATATACAAAATAGAAACTATGATCTATGTTTTCCTTTAGAAGAATTTAATTTTCTGACTCATTTTAAGAAAGAATGCTGTGTGGGATATATGCTTTAGGGTTTTTTTGTGCACACTGGTACATTGAACAATTGTATATGAATGCTATTTGGCCTAAGACCTACAATTTAGGCAGATCTAACTGGCTATGGAACATTGGTTTCTTCTAGTCCAGTGGCTGGCAGTGAAGATGCCATGGAATTACACATTATATGCATATAACTTGTCTCAAGTAATGTTCTTTGTGTGAACAGCCTAGTTCTCAGGCCTAGAGTACTTAGTTGGTTAAACAGCTATCTGATGTTGAAAAACCATTTATTTGGCTTGTGCCTGTAGCTTATAGTAGTCTTAAACATAGTCCTCGGGTTATGTCACAGGACAGCATCAAAGAGGAATTGATCTAATACGATAGAAGTTATAGAAGATAGGTTGGTTAAATATATAGAATGAACAGTTGTGTGTAGGTTTTATAGTTCACGCAGTAGTTTAAAGGTTCCTGGTCTCTTTTAGATAGTTTCTTTTCTGGGCAAGGTTTGGAATTTGGACTTGATTCAGCCATTGCTAGTGAAGCAGTTGTAGAATCAAGGATCAACAGGGGTACTCACTTTAAACATTGTGGTGAGCTATGCCTATGGGTTTTATAGGAAACATGGGTTTTCACAAGTAGACACTCATTTTATACAATTGTATAGCAAGAAGAATGCAACTTAAAGTCAAATAATCTTTCCATGTTATGCAAAATAAAATTATAAAGTCATTAAGGGTAGATTGTTGATCAAAATATTTGTAAGCAAAACAATCTACTTTATTTTCTCATGAGCGTTGTGCAAGTCCTGAGCATCCGTATTTTAATCACTGGCAAAGATCAGTTTGATGTGCTTTTTTATTTGAAAACATCTAAAAGATAGAGGACACAAACTAATACAGGTTATAACCAAACATCTACCTTAGTAACTGACGGCTGGGGATACAGCTCAGTGTCAGGAAGCTTGTACAACACGAGTGAGGCCTTAGGTTCAATCCCTAACTCAATAAATATAAATAGATGCCTATATTTAGAGAGAGAGAGAGAGAGATAACAACTAAAATCATGCCACTATAGTGGTGCTTACCACTGTCTGCAAGGAAAGTACTGCAAAAGCACTGGTACATTAAAGATAATCATCACTCACAATTGTCTAGTTTAGTGGTTCTCGGTCTTCCTAATGCTGTGACCCTTTAATATAGTTCCTCATGCTGTGGTGACCCCCAACCATGATATTTTTGTTGCTACTTCATAACTGTAATTTTCTCCATGTTATGAATCATAAGATAAATATCTGTTATGCAGGATATATGATATGTGACCCCCCAAAGGGGTCATGACCCACAGGTTTGGGGTCACTGATCTAGTGACACACTTTCTAAAATTTTTAATAATAGTTCCCATACCCTAATTTGAGCACTAAATAATATATATTATATTGAAATAGCACAGTGTTTTCTGAAACAGGTATAATTATTATATATACTCTATAAATGAAATAGTATACAAATATAATCTGTGGCAGGTCTTGAGAACATATTTTTAAATTAAAATTTTATTCATTTATTTATTTTTCAAGGAATGGTAACAAACTATCTTTAATCTGGAACTCAGAAGGCAGAGGCAGGTAGATCTCAGTGAGTTTAAGGCCAGGTTGACCTACATAGTGAGTTTCAGGCAAGAAACTATAATATAATAAAAACCTGTTCTTATGAAAAAAATGTGCTGATATGTTGAGTCATGTTATCATGATGTGGGTTTTGCTTACACAACCATATTATCGAAATTTCATAGATGCTATGTGCAGAAGAGCAGCAGGGTTGTTCATTCTCTGGCTCTTACAATCTTCTCCAGCCCTCTTCTGAGTTGTTCCCTGAGATTTAGATGTAGAGGTTGCTTTGTAGCTATCCCATTTAGGGCTGAGAATCCCAGGGTCAACTACTCTGGATTTTGACCAGTTGTGACTTTCTATATTGGTCTTTGTCTTCTGCAAAAAGAAGCTTCTTTGATGAGGGTGAGAGCTACATTTATTTGTGTATGTAAGAATATGTGTTTAGAATACAGTTAGAGGCTGAGTGATTTAGACTGAGAAACTTTTTAATGTAATTAATGACTACTAATATATCAGATACATCTTTTTGTAACACTTTGTTCATCACAAAATGACAGAATAAATAAATATTTGTAACCTTCCAAAGGTTTGGGGTGGGGAGAAAATCCTAACTATGAAATGTATTTTGAAGTATTATGATAAGTATCTAAATTTAAGATGGCTTAAGGAAAGATACAAATAAAATGGCCAGGATATTGGAACATTTGCAATAAGGTCATGGGAGCTTGAAAAGATAAGAGCCTATAGCTATTTATTCCTCATAATGGTGAGACAAGAAACAGTTAAACACTACATCCTATTTTTCCATTCTTTGTTAATATTTATTTATTTTCAGTTGTTTGTAATAAGATGTTGCTATGTAGCCTTAGCTAGTCTTATATTTACTAGGTTTTCCAGGCCGGCATTAGTCTTGGGACAGTTATCTGTGGCTCAAACAACAGTGCTGTGATTCTATGCCCAGACCATTCCTTTTACTTTAAAGAGAATAATCCAGGGCATGATAACATGAGAATAATTTATTGGAAGTTAATTGGTTCACATGCATAATATCTGCTGGGCAGCTGTGGTTAACTGCTCAGGTTTTGAATGAGATAGAGCCTATTAATGTGTTACCATGGAAGCCAGAGGAGCCATTGGCAGTTAACGGTCATGGGAAGGTGAGGGGGAGGGATTGTTTCTTTCCTTAGTAGTGATTGGCAGTTAACAGTTACTTCATGGGGTGTTTTTTTTTTTCCTTCAGCACCATAGTCACTTGTTAAGTCACCTGTGCTTCAGTAAATAACTATTTAAAGAACCTTAATTAAATGTAATTAATTAAATGCCAAATAAAAGACATAAAAACGGGACTAGATGGGAAGATGAAGAAATTCATTAGAAGGAGAAAGAGAATAAGCAGGCAATGGGGGTTGAGCATGATAAAATTTATGAATATAAATTTGTTGGGAGTATATTACTAAGAAGAGAAGAAGGCGAGTTTGCACATTGTGACATTTAGATGTGTATGCATCTACATGTTTTTTAAACCAAGGTTTTTCCAACAAAGAAAATGGGCATATCTGAAGAGCAATCTTTTGGCATGTTTTATCAAGCCAGACTCACGTTGTAACAAAACTTGGTCTGTTTTACAGAGCAAGTCCAATTCACCAAGTTCTGTATCCAGTGTACAAATGTAATTCTAAAGTCTTTACAACCCCTTCTAAAAATTTTATGCATTAACTCATGAACTACGAGTCAGCCTTGAAAACTCATAAAACAAATTTGTTTCCCCTTTCAAATTGTGTTTCTGTAAACTTTCTGAAATTTTCTGTACCAATTCAGTTTTGTTTTATGTGACTATCTTTCCTGTTCTAATATAAAAAGCCATTTGCCTTACAGAGCCACCCCTTCTGCACAAGGACTGGCTGTGCAGGCCTGGTATCTCAGAAACATTTTATCAATAACATTTGTTATTTAAATGTGTTATCTAAAATCTCGGAACCAAAAGGCCGACAGTCTGCAAGCTTCATACTCAGGAAATCTGGCAATGTAATTGGGTCTGGGAAGGGGGGGGGGATTAGAGAAATGGCCTAAGTTCCAAACCTGAATCTCTAAGCCCCAATTTTAGGAATGCTGATGACAAAGGGCAGGAAAACATGAATGCCTTATCTCAGAAAGAATAAGTTTGCAGTTTCTCCACTTTTTCATTCTTTTGAACCCCTCAGTGAGTTAGATGATGTCTACCAACGTCAGTTAGGATGCGCTTGACTCAGCCCGAAGATCCAAATGCTAATCTCTCCCAGAAGCAACCCCTCCAAACATTCAGGATCAATATTTTGTCAACTGCCAGATGATCCCTTAGTCCCCTGAAATTAAGAAGCCAAATCAATCATTCCAAAACAAAGTATTAAACAAGTCTTGTTTGCTAAAGGTTAGTGTAACTTTATGTGAATTTCAGTTCTTAAAGGGATTGTGTTAGATAGCTCAAGGAAGAATTCCTTTCAACTCACAGATTTTATGAACTAATGTATTACCATCCTTCAGAAATAGAAAAAAATGACATGCTCATGGAAAGGGAAAGCATTTCTGAATTACAGACATGGAAGAAGATATAGCACCCCATGGTAGTTTGAATAGAATGTCCCCATAGGCCCATTGGGAGTGGCACTGTTAGAAGGTGTGGCCTTGTTGGAATAGGTGTGGCTTTGTTGGAGGAAGTGTGTCACTGAGGGCAGTCTTTGAGGTCTCAAATGCTCAAGCTAGGCTTAGTGGATCTCAGCCTTTTTCTACTGCCTGTGGTACAAGATGTTCCAGAACTATGTCTGGTTGCATTCTGCCATGTTTCCCACCATGATGATAATGGAGTAAACCTCTGAACTATACACAAGTCCCAATTAAATATTTTCCTTAATAAGAGCTGCCATGGTCATGATATCTCTTCACAGCAATAGAAATCCTCATGACTTCAATTCTGTAGTTTCACTCACAGTCAAGAATAGCCACAGACATATTAAATATTATTCTAGATACTTAAGCAAAACAAAGCAAAAAGTACTACATTCTCTGAAGGGCTGTGATTCTTAATTTATTTGATCTCAAAATCACATATAAATTAATGAATAAATTTTTATATAAATAAAAAAATGACAAGCCAAGAGTATCTATTACCTCTCTCATAACAGAGACTAGGTCTCCACTTCATCAAGCACTAGCCAGATTTGACCCTGCTTAGCTTCAGAGATAAAAACAGGCAGTGTTCATTCAGGGTCATAGGGCTGTAGATGGATAAGGTCTCACCTATCAGAAATACATTTCTGGAGTTCTTACAATCATCAGAGACAAAACCCAAAATTTTCATCTCATCCTGCCAATATTTTAGAAAAATCAATAATAGTCCTTACATATCTGAAATCAAGCAAACACCAAGGTAGTAGCTCAGAAAATTGACACTGGGAAATTAGAATTGGCAATATTCTGTGAGTAATTTGTACCTTCTTGGTGAGTTAAGAAAAGTCCGTAATTTGTAC
>NW_021604627.1:87996-94183 GCF_004785775.1 Grammomys surdaster
GTAATTTGTACCTTCTTGGTGAGTTAAGAAAAGTCCGTAATTTGTACCTTCTTGGTGAGTTAAGAAAAGTCCGTATGTAAGCTTAAACCATGAAACTTTTCTGACCCTGACAGATGAATGTACTGAGAATTTGATTTGACCTCTAAAATTATTTTTAAAAAGGTAACTTTTAAAACAATGTCAAAGCATGGCACTCATACAGATATGAAGTGAACATGTTTTTTAAGATGTATTTTTGAGACAATGTTTTAGCTACTTTTCTATTGCAGTGACAAAACACCATGACCAAGGCAACCTACAAAAGGAAGTATTTCACTGGTTTCAGGTGGTTATGTCCATGGTGGTGGAACAAAGATGTGGTAGGAACAGTTAAGAGTTTACATCTTGGTCTGCAAGGAGAGCAAGAGCAAGGAAAGCGAGAGCAGGGAGAGAGAGAGAGAGAGAGAGAGAGAGAGAGAGAGAGAGAGAGAGAGACACCTTCTCTAACATGCCTATTCCCAGCAGTTCCACTAACTGGGAACCAAGTATTCCAGCACAGAAGCCTATAATATAAGAATATCTTTCAAACTACCACAGACAGTATCTTACTAGACTGCCTAGGCAGGTCTGAAACTTATGATCCATCTGCCTAGGCCTCAAAGTATTAAAATGATAGTTTTGTGGTACCATATGTAGCAACATATATTGAAATGTTTCTTTTTTTTAACTTCTGGAGCAACTAGAAGTTATAAATAACACTTTAAATGAGAATCAAAAGAACAGACACAGGAATACTCATCAGTAATGTTAAACTTTGCCCAGAGATAAGAATAAACAGACATAGGGTGAAGCTTTTACCCCAAACAGTTACATCATAGGTCTTGAGACCTAATAGCAATTTCTACTTGGATAATAGAATTGCTTGAGAGCATGAAGTCTACTTCTACTCTCTCTCTCTCTCTCTCTTTTGAAATTGACAATATCTATTCTCTTAATATATTAGCTACCCTAATTTTTTATTGTGTGTGTGTGTGTGTGTGTGTGTGTGTGTGTGTGTATACTGTAGCATGTGTTTGGAGATCAGGTGAACACTTGTGGGAGGATATTCTTCCTTTTCACAGTGGTTCCAGGTACTAGAATGTAGATTTTCATGCTTGGTGGCAATTGACTTTACCCCCTTGGGCCACCTCGGTGCATAAAAGCATAAATTTGATGCTTTTGCATTCTACTTGAGAGAAGGAAAGTTGCATTCGAGTTTAACATGACCACAATTGAAGAAGAAAATTGTCTTAGAACATATCACCCCATAGCCTCACTGGACTGAATGGTAAGATTTTAGATTTTGACTTGCTACTAAAATTGCTTCAGAGTTTTAAGACTGAGGGAGTGATACAAATGTGTTTTGTTCTGCCAATGAAGTAAGGTACTATGTAAGTTGTATTAACCATAGAGGAAGGGACCTAAGACAAGAGATAGAATAAATGCTGCTCTAGGAACTGGTACAGGTAAGGAAACAGATCTTCAAGTAGAGCCTGTGGAGGTTGTGTAGCCTTGACAACACCCAGACTTTGTCAAAGTGAAAATTATTTCAGATGTCTGAATTCCAAGTTTAAAACAATAAATACATATTCTTTTAAGCCATCTAATAGGACTAAAAATCAGTTGGTAAGCTTGGTGACCTGAGTTACATACCCAACCCACATGGTGGAAGGAGAAAACATTCTCACAAGTCCTATCCTGACATCTGTCTATGTGTCATGGCATGGATGTACACACACATATAATAAATGTAAAAAAATAAAAGATACATCAGTAAAGGATTTCTCCTTCAGTCCTGATATAAGTCTCTAACCACATTACTGATATCCTAAATGACACGTTAAGTTTTGAGGGACTACAGTAGCAAACGATTGTGCAAAACTAGACACTAATTCTTGTCAAAAAATCCTAGCTGCCCTTAAGAGATTTCACTCTGACAAAGATGAAATAACTTGTACTAGCCCAGACACTCTTATAAATGATTACAAAGTTCAAAGACATAAATATGGGCTATTTGTAGGTATTGTATACTAGGCAGAACAAAGCAGTGAATCAGGACAGAAAGGAAACAAAGTAACTAAACCATCACTCTAGAGTTCTGCTCAGGAAAAACTTTGCAATGCCACAGTAAACTGGATTCCAGGCAGTTCTTGGAGGCCATCCTGGGTTGAGGACTAAGAGCTCAACAGACCAGAAGTAGTTTGAATTTATAAGTTTGGGCATCCTAGAAGACGGATGTATGCAAACAAGATCTTCAGAAGTCCATTTGGAAGGTTTTCAGGAGTTTTGTTTGTTTGTTTGTTTGTTTCATATTCACAGATTCAAATTACCTAGAACTGTCCAGAAAGAATCTACTACAGTGTAGAAAGAGGAAAGAAAATATTGACCAACTGTTGGGGATGATATTTCTTCCGTACTTAAAGTTGACTCACATTTTCAAATTCCTAGTGTCCTATCTTTGAGAACCCTTGCTGTAACCCCTAAAGAACTTGACTGTGCTAATTCAAATGAATACTCTTCCTGGGGGGAAACAACCTTCCAAAGTTTCACTTTTCTTCATTTCAAGATGCTGTATATATAATACTTTCACCAATCAGTTTCTTCAGGATTCTTTTGCTCTGCATGGAAAGAAAGCAAAACCAGACAATGAGAAGACCTGAAGGTCTCTGGAAGTCTCATTTTCCTTAATGCCTGGCAGTAGTCCATGTGGTGCAAGCAGTAGCAAGTGGTACCCTCTAGTGTTGCACTACACATATAGGCTCCGGGTATAAGGGCCCTTATCCACAGACAGCTTGGCAGCATTAAAACTCTCCACCTGAGGTCTGAGACTCTTGACCCTAAAGTCTTGACTGTAACATGCAGTTTTCCTTCAGGTTCCTAACAGCCTCTTATCTTTCTTTAGCCTCAGCTCTTTGGCCTCTCTCCTTTGTCTCAGTAGCTTCTTTAACTGTCAGTTGCTTTTACTGCCTGCTGACTAACTGCTCAGGTCTTGGAGTCTCTTCAGTTCTACTTTCACTATGCCTGCTGCTCTCTTTTGTTTCTGCTTCTCTGTTTCTTTGTCACCAGCGCAGCTCAAGCTACTGGAAATCAGCAAGAAAAAAACTAGTTTGATGGCAGATTAACTGAATAGACAGTTAATGAAACAAGAAAAACAAATAGCCAATAAGCATTTGAAAACTATCCTACAACTTCAGGTATCAGGGAAATGGAAATTAACTGAGATCAACACAATTAGAATGCCTACCATTAAGGATACACATGACACCAAGTGTTAGGATGTTCGTAAAGCAGAACCCTCATACACTGCTGGGAGGAACATAAACCAACCTAATTATTTTGGGAATCAGTATGAAGGTTCTTTAGAAACCGCAAGGTAGAATCACTATATCATCTATCCATGTTACTCCTGGGAAATACTCAAAGGATTCAAACTCAACACACCACAGAGACACTTATATATTCATGCCTACTGCTGCATTTTTGCCAATAAAGATGCATTGAACTGATCATGGGGTTCTCAATGGAGGAGTTAGAGTGAAGACTGAAGGAGCTGAAAGGATTTGCGGCACCATGAGGAGAGCAACAATACCAACCAACCACAGCTCCCAGGGTCTAAACCACCAGCCTGGGAGCACTTAGGGAGGGATCCAGTGCTTCAGTAGAGTATGTAAGAGTGGAGGGCCCTGCTGGGCATAGGTGGAAGAAGAGAACCTTGACCTCTGGACGCCCCAGGGGTGGGAATTTTGAGGGTGGGGAGGTGGGAGTGGGGGATAGATAGAGGCTACATTCACAGAGAAGAAGGAGGAGGGGTGAGGGGATAGGGGGTTCCTGGGTGGGTGGGGGATGGGGTAAGGGGACAACATATGAAATGTAAATAAAACATCCAATAAAAAAAAAGGAAAAAAAATTGGGTGGAGAAAATTTGCTGTATATATACACCAATAGCATTTATTCAGCTATGAAGAATGAAACGTATGTCCTTTTGAGGAAAGTAGATGGTACTGGAATACCAGCATGCTAAGTAAAATATGCCAGACTCAAACTCCTGAGTACTGTGTTATTTCATTTCTGATACTGAGACAAACACTTCAACACAAAGCAGCTTAGAGGATGAACAGCTTTATTTCTAATTCCAGGTTATAGTCTGTTATTGCAGGGAACTCATGGCAGGGACTTAAAGAATCTCACATCCACAGTCAAAAAGCAGAGAGAAAAGAAACACGAATACTTATTTGCTTACTCTTGGGTAGTTTACCTTACTTAAATACAGCTGACAACCCACCTTAGGGAACAGTGCCATCCATAGTGGGCTGAGTCAGTTAATAATTAGGAAAATTCCCTACAGACATGCAATAAAACAAACTGATTTAGAAAATTCTTTATTATAGTTCTTCCCAGGTATCTTTCGCTTATGTCAAATTGGCAGTTAAAACTAACTGACACAACCTACCCCTTATAAACTTGATGTGCTATGTTAAGCCATAACTTTATAACCTTTGTCCCTAAAATCTGATGTTATTTAATAATGTAAAATGTTGTTCAAAATTAAAGTTCCCATAGGTTTTTTTTTTTGTAATTCCAACACTTTAAAATGTCCAAAACCTTTCACAAAAGTCTCAAGTATAAATCAATCCCTTTCTAGCTCACTGTTTGGTATCTGAGGCTTGTAGTGTCACCTCTCCAACTCTGCTGCTAATGGTACATACAGCTTGTCTTGTAGACCAGCTCTTACTGCACAACTTCAGCTCTTGTGGACATCCTACAGTTTTGGTATCCTCAGTATCCTCGTATCTCCATTTCAATGGAGACATCACCTTTACCCTATTGGGGTCTTTCTGCAGGAACTCTCCCTCAGCTGCTGTCCAGGATCTCCATAATCTTTGATCTTTCATTCTTACAAAATGAGTAATACATGGATAATCCTTTTAACTGTCATGTAAATGCTGAGTATTTAATAGGTTTTCATTTTTAATTTTTTATTGGTTATTTTATTTGTATTTCAGATGTAATCCCCCCCACCCAGGAACCCCCATCCCATCCCCCCTCCTCCTGCTTCTATGAGGATATGCCCCCATCCACTTTCCCATTCCTACTTCCCCATCCACAAATTCCCCCACACTGGGGCATTCAGCCTTCACTGGACCAAGGATCTCCTCACCCACCTATGCCTGACACTGTCATCCTCCCCTACATATTCAGCTGGAGCCATGGACACCTCCCTGTGTCCTCCCAGGCTGGTGGTTTAGACCCTGGGAGCTCTGGTTGGTTGGTATTGTTGCTCCCCTCATGGGGCCACAAACCCTTTCAGCTCCTTCAGTCTTCTCTCTCACTCCTCCATTGGGAACCCCATGATCAGTTCAATGGTTAGTTGTGAGCATCCGCGTCTGAATATGTCAGACTCTGGCAGACCTCTAAGGAGACAGCTACATCAGGATCCTGTCAGCATGCACTTCCTGACATCCACATCAGCGTCTACCTTTGGTGACTGCACAAGGGATGGATACCCAGGTGGAGCAGTCTCTGGATGGCTCTCCTTCAGTTTCTGTCCCACACTTTATCTCCATATTTGCCCCCATGAGTATTTTGTTACCCCTTCTAAAGAAGGGCCAAAGCACCCACACTTTGGTCTTCCTTCTTCATGAGCTTAATAGGTTTTCTAACTCAAAGTTCCAACTGCATCCACATTCCTTGTACAAAAACACTCTAAAGCATGCAGCCACATTGTCCTGGTCTACTACTGAATCACCTTATTAGCTCACTACCAATTTCTGTTCTAATTTTATTTCTGTTGCTGTGATAAAATACCCTGACAAAAACCAACAACATAAAGACTAAAAGGTTTTTATTTGAGTTATAATTCTGGATTTTCATTGAATACAAGTCAGGGAGAAAATCAAGCAGTTAGTCATATCACATTTACAGTCAAAAGCACGGAAAAGTAAATGCTCCTGTGTGGCTGCTTAATTCAATCTCTAACCAACCCTTTTCCTCTCTTATAGTCCAACACACCTGACTAGAGAATGGTGCTGCCCACAGTGATATGAGTCTATCTCATAAAGTAAAAATCAAGACGTTCCCTCCTAAACATGACCATAGGCCAGTCTGCATTAGATAGCTCCTTTCTATACACGACCATAGGCCAGTCTGAATTAGATAGTTCCTTCCTATA
>NW_021604627.1:94193-108612 GCF_004785775.1 Grammomys surdaster
ATACACGACCATAGGCCAGTCTGAATTAGATAGTTCCTTCCTATACATGACCATAGGCCAGTCTGAATTAGATAGTTCCTTCCTATACATGACCATAGGCCAGTCTGAATTAGATAGCTCCTTGCATGATTCCACGTTTTGACAAACTGAATCAAAACACACTAGAAAGAAACACAGAAAGGATTTATGCTTGACAGTGGCAGCCATCTCACACTTAGAATCCCAGCAGTTAGGAGGGTGAAATAGTAAGATTGGCATGAGTTCAAGATCAGCCTGGACTACATAATTAGTACTAGGCTTGTTTGGGCTACAGCATGAGACTATCTCAACATACAAAACAATATATGTGTCTGTCAAACTTTTGCTTACATGTGGAATTGGAATACATATAATATATTTAATATATATCATATATATATGTATATATATATATTTAATATATATCATATTATCTATATGAAAATGGAAAGTTCATGGGGAAATTTAAGAGAAAAGAAGTGGTCTAAAGCAAGGTGAAAGAAAGAAAGGAACAAAATAACAAAATAGGGTAATGGAGTAGGGGATGGGGCAACAATGTGCTCATTGCAGTTTCTGATAATTAAAACATGTGGTACAAAGTGTTTACAATAGTCCTGTCTGAGGCTATGCCTGCAAGAGCTCTGACAATGAATGGTAACTGTTCTTTAGTTTCCTCAATGTATCTGAGAGTTGCTCTAGATACTTGGTGGTCACACAAGGGAGGTACTGCTGCTTATTTCACTGAAAGTCCCTTTACGCAGGTCAGCCAGGGTAGCAAGAAAGAGTCCAATTGGAGAGTCTGTCTGCTAATTCAAGAATTAATTTTCCTTGTTTTCAGTCATTGTTCATTTATAGGAACATGAATGTCAAAAAGAAGTGTTTACAGTGTAAGCTTAAAGAACTCATAATGGATGCTAGTAGTGATTTTAACAGTATTCTAACAGTGCTTACCATATGTCCAGTATCCCAATACTGGTTCTAAGAAAATCTCACTCATTGTTGAATGTAATCTCATGGTTAAGTAATGGACTCTGATACTTAGCTTCTGGTCCTGTGATTTTTCTAATTGGATAACTGAGAAAACTACTCTTTTGTTTATTTGGAATCTGTATATAATAATATTACCATATTCTGAATAATTTGGAGAAAAAGTATGAGATGATCCATATAAAGAAAGTACTAACAGTGCCTCCTGACACACTGTTATTGCTGCTCCTCCCCAGGATCTGTATGAATAGTGTTTTTCCCTGGTAGGAGAGAATATTAAAAGAATGAATTACCTTCAAAACACTGCTATAAAAGGGGGTCATGTCAAGATCTTCTTAAATGCTGTTTACAGGATGAAACTAATTACCTTTCCTCTCCTCCTTGCTCAGCTCTGTAGATACTGCCTGCTTCTTGAAATAGCTGTCTACCACAGATAAATATTACAGTGTGTTACTGGGTGTGTTTAACATGTAAATATATTGTGGGAACAAGAGAGGCTGGTTTTTCAAGTTCCTGCTCTTAGCACTTCCTGAGGGTCAAGTAGTCCAGTCCAGTTTGTGTATCTGTAAGAAAAGTGAGCCTACAAAAGCATTCTAACCTTACTGAGGTAAGACTGACGACCCTGGGGAGCTCTACTGTGATACTTACTGTGTTGATTTTTGTGTTTTGTGATACAAAAGATTTGAGGTGGGCAGATGTTTCCTGGTTAGGAAAAAAATTGTTCTTTCTACCACTTGATACTGGAACTCACCATAAAGTGAAAAAAGATACGGAGTGAGGGGAATTTGCCTGTTAAATTGCTTGATGGCCTAATTTGATAGAATGGAATGAAATCTTATGGTAGAGTCTACTGAAAAGACAAGTAGGTATCCTAATGACAAAAATAAATCAAGTTGGTAGCAAAAGTACTGGTCATTATTATCAAAGACTTCTCATGGCTAAGATGGAGGGAAGGTCCTTTTGCCCCTAAATTTCTTTCATGTATTTTTAAACCTCAGATATTATATAAATAGCATTATTAAATTATATTTACATTTGGATTCATTCTTTTTTCTATCATGTATGGTTTCTTGTTTGTTTGTTTGTTTGCTTGTTTGTTTCACACAGGGTCTCTCACTTGTAACCCTATCTCGAATTCACTACATAGCACAGCCTGGTCTCGTAGTCATGGTGATTCTCTTTAATATAGAGGTTCTAATCAGGATTGTTACTTTCCTTATTTAAGTGAAATACATGTATTTGTTATGGTCTCACTGTGCAGCTCATGTTAGCCTAAAACTTCCTGCCTATGATACTGAATGCGGAGATTATAGACTTACAAGAACCACCACAAACTGCTGAAAATATTTTTCAATTTATTATATCAAACAGCATATTTAGAGACAACAGGAATTCTGTATTTAAAACTTTCAAGAATGGTAAGTGGAAAAATGTTCCCTATATGTGAAAATGTATGTAAAATATTATAAGTAAGCTAAAAGAAGGAATTATGGCTATTTTGAACTTTAGTTGTGAGCTGATTAGTCAGCAGTGTCCATGAGTGACTGTTACAGTTCA
Organism: Grammomys surdaster; assembly: GCF_004785775.1. Lineage (NCBI taxonomy): Eukaryota > Metazoa > Chordata > Mammalia > Rodentia > Muridae > Grammomys > Grammomys surdaster. The sequence continues at coordinate 96,756 of NW_021604627.1, forward strand.
TACACTATGACTGGTGTACATGACATCATTCTATTAGTCTAGTGAAAGCCTTAGTACTATATAACTCATAAGTACTACATAATCCCTGAATACCTTTGCCAGTAGATATACATATACACATCCACATATGCATATATTTCTATATAAACAACTAGGAAAAAGATGAGAGAACATGAGAAATAATCTCACTGGTCTTTCAGTTGCTGAAATTTGTTTTTTCTTTATATGTTTACAGGCTCCTGAACTTCTCTGCTAGCCTTTTTATGGATTAGCTGTGTTGTTCTTCAGTTTATTCACATTTGATAATGTCTTCTAACTGATTTGTTTTCTATAGTTCATATGTTGGAGAATATTTAGTATTTTTGTTGCAACTACTATCATATAATTATTTACTCTGTAAAGAGAAGGGAGGAAAATATTGCCTTAAAATATGAAAAAGGAGCAGTTTATTTTCCTAGCTTTATCACACAATGGCATATGTTGCAACTGTTTTGCCAACAGGTGTAAACACATGGTTAATCATCTTTAGTATCTTCTATTTCAGATTTGCTTATAGCCATCTTTTGTACATCCATATGGTCTATGTGTGTAAGCTCTCATCCTCTCTCACACCTCCTTCCCACACAAATTCACACATTTTAGTTGATTTTGCATAACTGTGTACCCAGTCTGGTTCTATTCCTAGGTAATCTCTTTCTGTGTATTGTTTTGTTTCTTTTGATATGTTCCTTCATATCTTCTGACTATGATTTCTCTTCCTGTTTCATTTCAACTTCTGATCAATGAAAGAAGATTTCAGTAAACTAAGAAGAGCCCCATTACAGGTTGAATAATGCTACTGGCCATCTTAAGTCCCAGAGGAAAACCTGAGGGTAGAGCTTAGAGAAACAAAATACAGTCATGCCTGATGACACAGACCTATAACCACATCCAGTTGGGAGACAGAAGCAGAAAGGTTGCAAGCTTATGGCTTACCAAGGCTATAGAGTGAGTACAAGACAATATTAGACAATGAAATGAAACTCAATATAAAAATAATATAGTCCCTTGTACAATACTTGCCTGGTATGTCTAATCCTTATCACTGACAATAGTGATGAATATATAGTTCACTAGCAAAGGGTGTTTATTTCATATTGTTTCTCTTGTCATTCAGAAAAAACAAATCACTGAGATAGTACCTACGAGATGCTCCTACTGCCTCTTCACTTTCTCTTGTAAGATTGTACTTTCTTTTAAATTCCTCTATGATGTTGCATCTATCTTGACCATTTTATTGGCACTGGACTTCCAAGCACCATATCATTCTGCTATATAGTCCAATTAGACTTTTTGTTTAAGTCTGATGTGAACATTTATTTAGTGACAACTATGCCCCAGAACTCCTTGGCACTCGAGTTACAATAGGGAACACTTGAGTTTGCCATTGTGCTCTTCCAGTCTAGTTAGGAAAGGTCTAAATTTACTGATTAATTAATAAACATTATGGTAAGCTTAGTAAAGAATACTTTTCCAACTCTTCATTGCAATCATCTCCTTTGCTGTGTATGGCACAAGATCAGTTCCTACTTCTTGAAATTTTTCCTTCCTTCCATTTCTACACACCAATTCTTCATCTATTTTTCTATCACTTCCCCTTCTGCCTACTTTTCTTCTTCTTTTGCTGCATGTGGATTTCACTATTAGTTAAACATTTAGCCCTGAACCATTTCTTTCCTTTGTTTCTGATTTGTCATCAATATACAGGCAACCCAGTTAAGACTTGAACTTGGCATGTACCAAAAGATAGCCTTGAACTTCTGATCATCTTGCCTTTGCCCCCTGAGTGCTGCAACCTCCAGTTTTAAGTGTCACCTCAAAGCAGCTGATTATCCTCAGACATTATTCTTTCCAGCAGCTGTACATTTTCCCAGTTTCAAGTGCAACTTCTACCTGATATACATAACTATTCAGCCAACATCACTGTCTTCGTGTCAACCACTTTCCCTTTCATCTGTGTTCGTGATAATGCCATTCATGACATGGTTCTTCATATTTAAAACTTTAGAGACAAATTTTCTTCTAATATTCTAATGTTTGTACCCAAACTGCTACCAAGTCTTTTTTCTTTTATTTCTTCCATCTAGTGGTCATCCATTCTCATGTCCCCTTTCCGTTAATTTTCTTTTTACTCTTTTTTTTTATAAGTATCTTCTTCCCTAAATCTAAGAATTTTCTTTATTTCAAAATCTTGGCTTGGCAACATATTCATCAGAATGTCTCTAACTCATAAATATCTTTCCTGAACCCTGAAAAAAGAATAATGAAGTTGGTAGAGAGAACAAAGTGAAAGGCCTGGGGTGAAAATATGGTTCTACCAATCACTGTCTCCTCTGTACTCTCTGTTAGCTTCAGTTTCCTCATACATATCTATTCTTATATAAAGGTCACAAGGAACAAGTTTACGGTAAGACTTTTATTTATTACTCCTTTACCTAGTACAGGTGTTAGCATTTTGGAGTGAAGGGGTCTTAGGAAGACCTTTAACCTCAATGTTTATTTACATCCCTCGAGGTGTTTTCTTAGTAATACATACTAATTCCCTCAGATGAGATTTTTTGCCTTTTTTCCATGTTGAAAGAAAAAAAATGATGCCTAGAATATTCCAAATGGTCCTTTGCAATGGCTTAAAATTTAAAACCTTATTTAATTGTCATAAGAATGCCATAGCACAGGCATGAGCATTCTGTTTACATCAGGATCATCTGAGACTCGTCAAGGTTATATACTATTAATGGGCCCCTTAACAAGGTTTCAAATCCAGACAGCTCTCTATTCTCAGCTACTATCTCAGGGTCTTTGGGCCCTAGAGCCTGGAATGCTGAACTGGTATCACATGCTATAGCTCAGTTTTCATTATTTATAGGTTTTTTGTTTGTTTGTTTGCTTGTTTGGGGGGTTATTTGTTTGAAATAGGGTCTTACTGTGTTGCTTTGCCTGGTCAGAAACTCACTATATAGACCAGGCTGGACTTGAACTCACAAAGATATACCTAAACACTGGGATTACAGGTGTGAGCCACCATACTCAGCTTTGATGTTTAATATTTAATGTTTAATATTCTTTTCATAGTATATTAAAATGTATTTGTATAACTTTTTGAGACAGGATCTTGCTATGTCCCCCAGGCCATCCTTGAACTTGAGATTAACATGCTGAACACTAGGTTTATAGACATATACCATCATGACCTTAAATAATATTAACATTAAATATTCCAATATCCAGTTGTGGTTAGCAGGAAGAGTCTGAGTTTTCTCATCTGTGACTATATTTTAAAATTAAAATATTTCCAGTACTGACACATTCTATTTTCTACATGAATGTAGTATGAATTCTTTCCTGTGCCTAATGTTGCTATACATGGAGATATGATTCATGAGTCTATGTTAGTTTCTATTTTTTTCTTACTAACTTTATAAACTTCGGCTTGTAAAGAGATTGTAGCACTCAGGACGTGTAAGCAATGGGATTACCAGTTGAAGGCCATCTTGTGCTACATAGTAAAACACTCTTTTAATCCAGCAAACAACAAATTCTGATTTTTCTACAATGAAAATTTGGTTTTGCTTCTTATTTGATTTCAAGATTTTTAAGTAATTTTAATCTCCCTTTAAAATTCACATGACTCTGCATCTTAATGGGCACATTGTGTACTGTTGTAATTACTTCTTATTTATTTAAATGTTCTTTCAAACCCGAGTTTTTAATTTTTCCAGTAATCTTTATTGAATACAAAATAAATAGGATTTTACTTCATTTTTCTCTTCACTGAATAAAAATATTAAAGTCCAACTTAGCTTCACTGGCTGAAATCTTAATGACCTTACTCATTCCCAACTAGTACAGTCCTATTTGCAACTCTTGTTAAAGTTTAATTTAGCAGTTTCCATTCCTTGAAACAGTTGACTTATCCAGGCTAATTCGATTTAATCAGTCTAACGGAATGTCAGGAAACACCATGTTCCTACATTAAGAACACATCCAGTTCATTTAAGGCTTGGCAGTTTGTGTAAATAGACTTCAGTAGCACATTCATTTTAGAGCTGTGCAATCAGAAAATGTTTCCGAGACAGGCTCAGGACTTGGAAGGAAGCAGGAAATTAACAAGAAAGCAACTCTAAAATCCATACCATTCTAAAGCAATTAAAAATCTTCCAAACCACACGATATAATTCTTAAAAGCATTCACCATTGCTCATGATTTCCAAAGAAGAAGAATAATAGACTTTATCAGAAGTATAGTTGAGTTGGAGTAACAGATGGAATGGCGGAGTCAGACTTTGAGCATAGCCACCTTATCATGAAACTGATAGGACTCAAAGATAGGCTTTATAGACACAGACCTCTAAATGGATCATAAATGAAAGTTCAGTAACAACCCACTTGGTAAACTGACTGCCATAGCCAACACATTTTTCTAATTTAAATGCCTTGTTAAATTTTTTAATTCAAATAGTCTTGTTATATCTCTTGATATATATTCCCAAGAGCTACACTGCTAGTTTTTTTTTTTTCTTTGTCTCCTGGCATGAAGTCTCAGTAAAATTAATGTATGCTCTAAAATTTTGAAGTTAATTAATTGAAGTTCAATTAATCAGTTAATTGAAGCTGGGTGTCTACTGAAAACTCAGTTTATAATGAAGACTCACTTTACTGAATTCTGTATAATTGGGAAAATACTATTTATCTTAACTACATAGAAATAATTTGATATTCTATTTTTTCTCTTTGCATTTTACTTCTCATGTCTTTCTGTCTCTGTCTTTTTCTCTGTTTCTGTCTGTCTCTGTCTCTCTCCCTGCCACCCCCCCCCCGTGTGTGTAAATCAGTTTTACACAACAATCCACATGGCTATTGCTAATTCAAGTAAAATTCTGTCATTGCTCTTATGAGTAATATTCATATACTTGGCCCTAAACTTAAGTACCATAGGAGATGCAACTCAGTTCTCCATCCTACAGAATAGGTTCTAAAGCAATAGGGATGAAACGTAGTAGAGCTCTTTCATTTCATTGAGGAAAAATTTTCAGCCTGGGCCTGTAAACATGGAAGGTACATCCATCCTTGCTACTAATACTAGAAACTACTCATGTTTTCTGAAGACTTTCCATCTCTCAATTACTTGCTTCTGTGGTACCAAAACATATAGAGGTTCAGTCAGGTATTTGAGATCCTACAGCTGACACATTTGAGACCTAGCTTTGACCCAAGGTTAAGGGTCATATAAGTAACTTCTGATGGATATGTCCTGTCATCTATGTTTATGCTTCTCTAATTTCTATCTTTCTCCTTTGTTCTTATTGCAAATCTGTTGTTACTGTGGCCCTGTCTCTGCCATCTCACTAGTTGGCTTCCTGACAACGATCTTTTCTAAGGATTCTCGCAGTCTCTAGGCACCCTATTAATCAAGATTTTTCAAGTCTATTGGCCTCTGCAGCACTACTATTCCCTCAACCCTCAACTCTTCTCTCTCCGTCTTGGCTCCCTAATACCTCTGTGCTCACAGATGCCAAGGAGCACCAGGCCTTCCCCATTTTCATCGAATTTTAATCTACAGTCTACAGCTTTCCTTTCTTTCCTTAGGGAAAATTGCTCCAATTTTATATCCTAATTCTCTCTATACTAAGAAAAATTTCAAATTGTCAGACCTCCAAATGGTATTGGTAGAAAGAATGTAGAACTTGAAATATTTTTAAAACAAATATATTGAAGACTACTTTATAGTGGTATTTCCTAAATTATCTGTGGTAGAGCAACTTAGCTTCTTTGTTTTAATTTTTTAAAATCTCAAAAGAATATATATAAATAATAATATATAATAATATATAAATAATATATAATAAATATATTTATAATATATATATTATTTATATATAAATAATATATAAATATTAACAGGATGTAAAAATTTTAAATATTACAGAGAGAGAGAGAGAGAGAGAGAGAGAGAGAGAGAGAGAGAGAGAGAGACTTTTCAAAGCATCACTAAATAGCCCACAAAGTATAATTGCACAATATGACTGATGGTACAGCTTCCGGGGAGACCTATGAATGGCCCTATATTTAATCCCTAACACTTAACTCATGTAGTTACAATCTGCTTTCCAGGTAACACTGTGTACACTATGTACACTATGTATGGATTTCCGTAAAGGACCTATGTTGGTTATTTTTATGTCAACTTGATATAAGATAGGATCATCTGGGAAAAGGTATAAGAGAGTTGGATTTGGATGAACAAGAGCCTAGAGAACAAACTGTGCTCCTTCATGGCCTCTGCTTCAGTTTCTGCCTCTAGGTTCCTGTTTGAGCTCCAGCTTTGACTTCTGTCAACGATGGACTCTGACCTAAAGTTGTAAGCCAAATAAGCCATTTCCTCCACTGTGCTTTTGTCATGGTGTTTACCACACCAGTAAAAAAGGAAGCTAGGGCAGGACCTTTGTGGTTCCTTGGCTCAGTCATTTGTCTCTGCAGGCTTGAAATCAAGATTTTTTTTCTATGAGCTATCTTAAGTACTTATAGAGGGCTTGATTCACTTTGGTTGGTTGGTGGCTCAAAGAACTTCCAGGTAGACCTTTTAATACCAGTTTACTTACTTAAGGTATATTCAGGATATTGGGTTCCACAGTCATTTTGTGGGAGTTCTTTTGATTTATGTAGATAAAAATCCTAGGTGGGGAATCTCTTCAAGGATGTCAGGGGCGTTATCAGTTGGTGTTCTTTGTTGTTACACTCTTGGTATAAGCCTCTAGTATCAGAACCCTTAGCTCCAAAAATGCTACGGTTCTTGTATGGGCCTAGTAGATTAGGATTCCTTGGTAGCAGATGATGTTGCAGCTTCTTAGGTAGGACTAGTTATTGAGATTTATCAACCTTTGACAAATAGCCAGTGCTACTTGAGTAGGTCTGAGAGGTAAAAGGTTCATTAACATCAGCTAGTATCACAGCTCATGACCTGTGGTCTGAGACCTATTGTCCTAAGGACTTGACAGGTCCTTGGGACTCTTCCAGTGATCAGATCCTGTATTTTGGTGCCAAGTAACCATTTAGTTTTTCAGTCTCAGGCTCTGTGTTTTACCATCTCTCGACTTCCCCTGCCCTGTTACCATGTCTGCTTTTAAATTGTTCAGCTGGGTTTTTTTCTCATCTGTCAAGCAGCCAGCTTTTTTAGCTTGGCCTCCCAGTGGATCTGCCATTTCTGCCACTGCTGTCTCCATGCTGTTCCCAATATTGTGCTGTTTCTTATGCTTCTTTCTTTTTAGTATCAACTCTGCCTGCTTAACTGAAAGTAGGTTAAAAATAGAAGTCTTTTACTGAGCCTGATGCTCAAATACTGAACTTAACACTGGAGAATGTCTTCAACTGAGTCTGAGCAGCTTGATTATATAGGCTGACAAGAACTATTACAACCAATCATGGCCATTTGTTTCACACCCTGCCCCTTTATCACTACAGCAGTCCTGCCAGACCACCAAGGGATGTGCTTCCTCCAGTCCTACATGGGACTGTCCCTGAGGACACCTAGAAATTATCAAAGCTTATGACAGCGAAAAGTCTGGTACAAACTAACTCAGACATCCCTGGCTACAGTTATGCTTAAGAACACAACTAGAACGTAGCTGTGAACTATATAGTTTTCTTAAGTATGTCGATGACTAACTTACCTGATTAGTTGACAGATAAAAATTAAATAAAAACACTTTATTTTGGTCTTGAAAGCCAGAGAAGCAGGAAAATTCTGAAAGCTGCTAACTAGGGAGCTAATTTGCCCTGTTCCTCTAAATCATTGCTTATTTACAGGAAAGCAGGCATGAGAATGTCTGCTTACAGCATGAACTTAAGCATCTTATTAATACTAATATTGATTTGTTTTTAAAACACATTTTAATGCTTTAAGCAGTTTCTTTTTATTACCTTTAATCATGTGTAGATGTGTGTGTCTACCTGTGGGTATGTGCATGTGAGTACAAGAGTCCTTACAGGCTGGAGGTGTCTGAGTCTCTAAAGCTGGAGTTATAGGTTGTTATAAGCCTCCTGAAGTGGGTGCCAGGAACTGAACTCCAGTCCACTGGAAAAACAGCAAGTACTTTTTAACTGCTGAGCCATCTCTCCAGTCCCTATTTCAACACTTCTCAACACCTGCTGAGTGTTCCAAGGAGACGTGTGTCTCTCTCTTCCATCTTATTTCCATTTATTTTTCAACATTCCCTCATTTTAAACCCTGTGAAAAGAACCTCTACTGGACTCAAACTAGATATTCATGGCTTCATATAATTCTCCAGGAGTCCATTAATCTCCCACGTTGTAATAATCCTCTCTCATTCAGCCTTTTCTCAGGTGTCCTTCTTGAACTATTATTTTCTTTCACCTTAGCCAATATTAATTTCAGATCTCATAACTAAATGCAAACCTTTCTTCTTTTTTTTTTTTTAAATCTAAGGGCTTGCCTATTCTAACAGTCAATTTTTTTGCAAATAATCCTTATTAGAGCAACATCTATAGCTATGAGAGCTTAGCATGTTCCAAAAGAATAAAAGCACAAGATTTGAATTGGACATAACTAGATCATAAATGAATTCCAGGATATGCAAATTTATATTATAATAAACTTGGGCTGTTAGGCTAGTAAAATACTATATGACACTGGATTTGGTTGAGTTAATAGTACTTTTAGCTGCTTTTTATAAAAGCAGTTATAAAAGTTATAGCTTTTGTAGCTGTGGTGTGGTACTCTTTACTCCTTGAGGTGTTTGTAACAGATTACTTGATTGATTAGCTGAAAGTTAAATGTAACAATCGTTAACAATGTAACCATTATCTGTGAGTGGTAAACTTGACTCCAAGCTCAATACACTTAACTCCCTCTCCAACTCTGCGGCTTAACCATTTAGTCTTTTTCATTATCTTCCTTATTCTTTTGTCTTGGCTGGAACTCATTATGTAGCTAAAGATGACCTTGAATGCCCAATCCTGTCATCTCCACTTTCTTAGTGCTGAAAGAACAAGGTTTACTCATTGTGCCCACCTTAACATTTTCCATACTAAAAGTTTAAAATATTAAAGCAAATATGGCAAAATGATAGGTAACATAGGTTGTTGAGAGAGATATTTTAATGAAGGCCATTGGATGGGCTGACTGTCTATATGGCGGCGGCTCTGCTTACCTCTGCCACCATGTTCCACGGCCAGAGGCCACATGTGCGCCACAGCTAGGAACAGCCAGCCAGAAACACCAGCCCTGCCACCCATGAGACGCCAGCATGGGAGTGACTCTGCCAGTCTTCCATGCTGTCTTCACAAGGCTGGGCTTAGCCCAGACCATCCCACCATCCACTTGGTACCAGGTATAAAATAAGACTCTAATGCTTAACGATTAACCAAAGGCTTTATATATTTGGTAATGTTCAATTAACAAGATGCACACATAATTAGAAGTGTTAACCAATTAACTCACCTAGATACAAGTTGTTACCCAAGACTGCTCCCAATACAACTGTGGTTCTCCGTCTTCCTCCATCTCTGTCTCTCCCTCCTCCTCTTGCTTCTCCTCTACCTCTCTTATGCCTCCTCTTCCTCTCCTTACTCCTTCCACCTTAGCTCCTCCCAACTTGCGGGAAAAATATCCCGCTACAATAGGTGTGCATCTAGGAAACCCATAGGAGCTGTTTTTGAGAGTCTCATTGTAGTACAAGCTGGTCTTGTACTACTCACTGTTTAGCACAAATTGGCCTTGAATGCCTCTGTCAACCAAGTGCTGAAGTTGCAGGTGTGTAGCATCATGCCTGCTGCTCCATCCATTCTTACTGTTACTATTTGTTACTGTATTGTTACTATACTACATTCTGTTTTTCCTCATTCGGTTTTCCTCATTTTGGTTCCATCCTTGGCCCTTTCCCTGTGAGTAACTTCACTTTTTGTTAGATTCAGCCACCACCCACTATCTAGACCCTACTGCTTCCCAATAAAACCTCCCTAATCTTTGTTTCTCTGATGAACTCTAAGATGATGACTAGAAGTTCCATATTTCAAATTACTAACAGATCTTTGTCGCTGTTTGAGTCAGAAGCACAGTGACTGAACGAAAACTAATTCTGTTTCTTTTTCATTTTATCTTGTCATAGAGATAACTCTGCTAACATTATTTTTACCATCATTATCACTATGCTTTCTACACGCTCTGTTAAATCAACATGCCAGGAGTCTTAATGTATATAAAAACATCACAAACCTAGACAAACGTCATTTTTAAACAAAACTCTTAGTGATTCTTATGTACATTAAAATTTGAGAAGCTTTTTATCTCCTGTGAGAAAGCTCAGAGTCATTCTATTCTCTCTTGTATACCACCCACACTTAGCTAGTCACAGCACCTTGTTCCAACTCTTCCAATATATCTCAACAATGATCCTCATTTCCTTTCTCATAACAGAGCCTCAGTTACTCACTGATACCTGGCACTCTCCCGGGCCTCATCATGCTTTGCCTGACTGGTCTTTCACCCAATCATTAAGTAGTGCTGGTCTCTCCAAACACATGCCTAAAATAGGAATTTATGTTATTCCTTGGCTTCAAAGCACTCAACAGCTTGAAAGCACAGGGACAGTCTTTGACTTTGCAAGGCTATGAATCTCTTTCCTCAAATAAAATCCTATCTGGAGTCCAACTTAAAGAACATTGAAAACAGAGCTGCTCTGTTTGAAATAGAGGCCAGCTGCCTAGGCTTGGCCACACAGCTTCCGTTTGCCGTGTTTACAAGAAAATGTTCCCAAAGAGAGATTCAGAAAACACTCAAGTCCAGAGCTATCTATTTGAATAGAAAATCTTCAGTCTTTTGGTATCTTCCTTCCTGCCTTCCTATTGTTCCATACCTCAGGCCAGGAAGTAACAGTATATCCTGAACTAGGTGTATTCTCTTGTACAGGTATTTCTCATACCCTGTCCTTACAAGCTAGAATTACAATTCTCTTCTTCTTAATTGTTATTTTGTCTTACCATTCATGGCTATTTCTGTTTATCCTTAGTTCTATCAGGAAAAGATAAGGCTCATCAGTCTAGGATCCACACTTTTTTCATATAGTTATTACTTTAGATCCAGAACAGTTTCTGATACAAGATTTTGCACAAGTCTATTGCATGAACATTTCTAAACTTTGTAACTAGTTCTCTCTTTTAGATGGTTTAAAAGCATAAATAGATAGAATATTATGTTAAAAATAAACCAGATTGATTGACTTGAAATCTCAACACAATATTCTTTTTTATGATTTGTGGCTGAACATGATAACCAGTAGATATGTGTACATGTGTCACAAACAATGAAGCTGAGCTAAAAATGGCTAGAATATTTTTGATAGAAGTGATTTTTATTGGTAATTTTATAAGTAATGTGTACTCATTGTAAAATCAAATTTAAAAAAGAAGAAAATATTAAAAAATTTATAATGCAACCATTCACACATAGACTTAGTTTTTTGGCTAAGTTGATGCTGTTAATTCTTTTATAATAACTACATGCATGTGTGTGCATTTTAACATAATTGGAATGATGGGCACTATACAATTACTTTTCATTTTGTCTTACTTTGAGAGGGAGAGGGAGGAGGGAGAGGGAGGAGGGAGAGGGAGGAGGGAGAGGGAGGAGGAGAGGGAGGAGGGAGAGAGAGGAGGGAGGAGGGAGAGGGAGGAGGGAGAGGGAGGAGGGAGAGCGAGGAGGGAGAGCGAGGAGGGAGAGCGAGGAGGGAGGAGGGAGAGGGAGGAGGGAGAGCGAGGAGGGAGGAGGGAGAGCACGGAGGGAGGAGGGAGAGGGAGGAGGGAG
>NW_021604627.1:109012-152968 GCF_004785775.1 Grammomys surdaster
TCTGAGTTTTCCTTTAGAGAAATACGTTAGTTTTCTGTAAAGCAATTCATGTGAGGTGAGACAAGAGGAGCCCTTCCACATCCAGAGGCTTTTCTTTAGGGTTTCCAATCCTAGGTGAAAGTGATGAGCGGTCCATGTTAAGGGGCCACCATAAGTAATTTTAGAATGACCCACTATAAGCCCAGTAGAAAGAAGTACAGTGCATCTCACATAGACAACTGCCCTTTCTCTAGATGAAATACCATATACTCCAGTGTTTGGGGCATTTTTACAAAACTTTTTACTTTTCTTCTTGTTCATGAAATTATTTAAGGCTCATTACTCCATCTTCGGACCTGTCACAACTAATTTTCTGACACTGATATGTGTGTTCCCTTCTTTTATTTGTTATAGTTGTGATAATCCAACTGGGCAAGTGCTTTATTACTGAGCTATATCAAGTAGAAGATGAAAAAATTTTGTCCGTCCAGGTGATTTTTTTTTTCTGGTGTCTAATATCTTCTTACACATTAAATGTAGTCCCAAATATGGATATTTTTAAAATGTATTTTATTAGTTTAAAATTTTGTATAGAAGGTCATGAGTCTCATTACATTTTGAGGCTAAGTTGCACAGGATAGCCTGGGCCTTGGGATTCACCTGCTTCGGTATATTTAATGCTGTAGCAACAGGTGTACATCATCACATCCAGCTATACCTCCCTTTGTGAGGATGCTGCAGGTTATGCAGAAGCCATTACAAAATCTACACTCATTTTCTCACCTCAGACTCTTCGATGTAACTCCATCTGAAAATCCTCTTTTGCCACAGAAAGTAATATATTCATAAGGTCTGAGGATTACAATGCAGCATCTTTAAAAACTCCTAAACAGTCCTAAGCAGGCAAGTAGGAAGAGCTGAAGGCAAGAAAGGTCATTACTTCCTTTGCACATTTCTGTCAGCATATATTAATTCTACATGATGATTGATTTAATTGTGATATTTCCTTCTATATAGTTCATTCTTATCATTTTTATTGCTCCTTATCTTTTCTTGTCCTTTCCCACTGCCTATCTCCTTCCTTATCCTAACTACGTCTACTTCTACTTACATGTCTTCGATTCACCAAAACAAAACAAAGCCCAATAGCTAAACTTATGGCTTCTTTAGAGTAGTGAAATAGTGAATGTAGCTAGAAAAATAGATCTATAAGAGACGGGTAGTCAAGGAGCAAATTGTGAAAGGTTCGCAAACTATGTTAAACAATTTAGACTTTTAAGAGTAAAGGCCATAGGGTTTGGGGTGTATATCAAAGTAATCGAGTGCTTAGCTAGCATGGACAAGGCCCAGCATTGAGACCTTGTACTATAAAAGCAAGAGCATAAAAGAGAGGAGACGTACGTGCAAAGGTGTGTTCATGATCTCAGGCCAGTGCCCATGTGTGGACCAGACATGGACTAAGAAATGCTGGTAGAAGAGCAAATATTTAACAGTTATCTTGAGTTGATTGTTGAGGGACTGTTACTGACTCGGTTTTAGAACTTGTGTCAGTTGACAATGCGAAAGTGAGGAAGGGTAGCATTATTACCAATAGTCAAAGAACTATAAACTAATGACCACCAACTTATCAATACACAAGATTAGCCCATCTGTATAAGTCTGCAATAAATAAAAGGCTCTATATCTGGAGTAGGATTTACCTAAATTACTATGTGCCCTGAGTGTGAGGGCAAGTACTGGGGGGCACATGATTGTTTTCAAATGATTGTGATAGTTGTTACAAATTCTGTTTGGGTGAATCCTATTTGGAGGAACAAGAATGGAGATGGAAGACTGCAATGGACTGGTGTGGGGTCCCATAATTCCTAATATTTCTGCAACTCACAGCAGCACATCTCCATTTCTCTATTGCTGGCAGTATCACTTGAATTCTTCTTGGAATCGTAAAGCTATTTATGACTTCCTTCTTTTGCTTCTAATTCGAGATACTTTATGACTTCTTCAAGGCTTATATAGACTGAGCAGCTTCTAGGATATATACAGACTTCCCGCCTTTCTGTACAAACCTGTCCCTTCACAAGGCAGCTCTTCTGAATCTGACACTTCCCAGGCTCTATGAGGACTTCTGGACCCAGAAAGCCCCGGGGAAAGAAGACTGACAAACCCCAGGACCACAGGGATACATCCAGGCAACCATCGTGAAAAAAAATACTGTTATATGAACATGTCCAAAATAATGAATATGTAAATATGCATTATTTCATTCCTTCCTGAACCCTGGATAATCCAAGTTCAATATTATTATTTGCATTATCATTTATTTTATTCTGTGCAGCATCATATATCACATATGTACATATCTGTTGCATAAATTGTACAGGCATCTAAAATCATAATTATCTTCCTAATTTTCTTTTTGATTGTTGGCAGTTGTTATTTTCAATATTGGGGATGGAACCTACAGTCTTTTGAATGATGGACAAGCATGCTAATACTGAGCTACCTCCCTAGCCCTATCTTCCTATTTTCAACTAATATGTTGATACACTTTGAGCCCCTCATTTGAAAGGTTAAAATGTCATTGCTGTAAGTATAAACATTTCAACATATATATCCTGATAATATTGCTATAATTTAAGTGCATCTTTTATTTTTTCTATCAAGTCTTTTTTTGAATTTATTATTTTTAGTTTTCTTCTAGCAAACATTTTTTTGATGTATATGAGGCATTTATTTTTTTTTGACAGAAACAAAGCGGAAAGTAGTTTTTATTCCTTTATGGAGAGCATGCTGGTCTATATATCTTAAAAATTACATTAGATACAGTTGTCTTGATAAATCAATTGTACTATTTAAATATATATTGGATCTTTAACATTATTTGATTTCTATTCAATTGGAATAATATATTGGCTTTTTGGAAAATGTGAACAATTAAAAGAAAATGCAAAGACTTACAAAGAGACAGCATTGAGAAATACAAAAGAAAGCATTCTTGGGCTGACAGCTATACAATGTCTAATCTATAGTTTACAGAAAGTATCTAATTTTATAAAAATTTTTTCTCAAATCATAATTAATTCACACAGGTGTTATAAACACAGAAAGGCAGGATGTGGGAAAGGGAATGACACTGGAGTGTGGGTGTTCAGGGGGAATACAGGTATCTTTCAGAACTGGGTATCGGCTGGGTGAAGGTTCAGGGGACTAGTCACTATGACTCTGCCTATGACTCGCTTGTCCTTATCTAAGTTGGTGTTGTCTGCCAAGGCTACCTATTTACAAGCTCTATGACTACTCAGGCTTGTAAACTTCCACCAAAAGCTGCCTGTTTACATTAGCTTATAGCCATCTGTTCCAATGTTTTTCCACTGAGACCCATGACTTGGTGTTAGTATACATGTATGACAGGCCTATTGCTGATTTTAGCCCTATGGCTGATTTTAGGCCTACAGTGTGTAAGCAGGGCTGCCCCTGACATCTCCTCCCTTCTCTAAGTATAGAAGGGCTGTGGCAATTCTAAACTTGTGAAGGCGGGGATAGAGGCCTGACCTCCAGGACCTTGTAATGGTTCCAGTCCCCCTGTCGTTGTCCAGTGAGGCATGAGGGCCATACCCATCCTGATGTCTTTTTCCTGGAGAGGGGATACTTTTGACATCAACCCCTATGCAGTCAGGCTTGTCCCTCAGGGAACCCAGAGAGATATTTTTATCTTTTATTTATATTCCCTTGCAGTGCTTAGCCTCACAGCCTAAGCAGGAATTCAGATCGCCTGTCAGAGGGGGTTCTGGGTGGGCCCTCCCTGCTTGGTCTACGGGCAGAAGTCCCCTCTTTTAGGTTGGGTGGAGATGAGTTTTGGGAACACCCTATATAAAGTAACAACCTCATCTTGAGTCTCCTGGTCCTCCATAGCTAACTTATGATAATGTATCTGAGTAGGTTTTGCTACCAAATTATTTATCTGTTGTATCACAGAGTTAGTCCACCTATTTGAGGGCCAGGGACCAGCAGAAAAAAGCAAAATGAACCCAAATAATGGTCCCAAGATGGAAGGAAATAGGGTTGACAACCTTGGAGAGGCTGCAAACCAATTTTTGTACCAGCATTCATCTGTCTCTTTCTCTCTCTGATTTTTCTTAGGGCCTTCACTACCTATTTCATGCTCTCTTTAACCCTCCTTGTCTTGTCTATGTAAAGGCAACCTTCTTCTTTGAGGGTTGTACACAGTCAAGAGCTGTACACAGTCTTTTCTATTGTAATAGAGTAAATCAAGTCCAATAAGGATCTTTGCGATTTTAGGAGGTCTCTTCAGACGGCGAAACGAGGGATTTCTTCAGTTTAGTGATGTCAATCTCTAGCTGTTTGATGTTCTTGTCAGTGGCCCTTCAAAGGTCTGAGTAGTATAAGTTCGGAGGCCAGCATCTGGATTAGAACTTCTAACAGCAGACATCACGGGTGATTCATTTTTACCTGGAAAGGAAAAAGAAGGGGATTCTCAGGGAGATTTCTCTTCCTTGGATGTAAATTGTTATTCATCTTATTTATGGTAGGGCCTGGCTTTGTGGGGGTATCTATTTTTTTATTAATCTTTTTGGTAGCCGGTTAGCTGTGCCTTCTGTGGTATCAAACAGGCATATCCATCCTCGGCCCCATAAGGGAACTGGGTCTGGGCCATTCCCTTTAAGAGTAAGAGGGTCCTTCCCCATATCTATGGCAAAGTTTTGTTGGTCTTGGTGGTGCCAGAGGCAGTCAGCAGCAGATTTGCCATGAGCTTTCAGCTTTAGAGAGATAAAAGTGAACAAGGCATAATGGAGAGTATTTCAGGGGGACTCCTTCTGAGGGGGTACTGTTCCCCCTCTTTTGTTTTTAAAGCCAATTTTTCAGAGTTCTTGTAAAATCAGGGCAGAAGCGCCAACAGTCGCTCCTTCCACACTCAGAGAGTCATGAAGACCCTATTTAAGGATATATAAATCTATATTAATAATCTTTTGTCAAAGGACTGTTATAGTACCGCTGACAACTAATCAGACTATATATCGATTAGTAATAGCTTCTTCTACTTTTTGTGAGATTACCTCTCTTTTGTCTATTAATTGTTGAGGAAAATTAGGGTTTACCTCTCTCTTGAGAATATTGAACAGAGACTTAAATTATTTTGTGGAGAGCTTAAAATAGGATCTTAGCCAAGTAGCAACCCTTAGAAACTTTTGAAATTAATTTAAAATAAGTAAACTCTCTCCCTCTCTGTCTTTTTTTTAGACCCTTTATCTGTGTGGGTTTTTTTTTATTGGATATTATACAAATTTACCTTTCAATGTTATCTCCTCTCCCATTCTCCCCCAAAACCCCTTATCCCATACCCCCTCCACCTAATTTTTGTGAGGGTGTGCTCAAAACATCCTCCCAGTCCCATCTCCCTGCTCTCGAATTCCCACACAGTAGGGGATCCAAACTTTCGGGGACCATGGCCCTCCACTTTCACTGAAGTCTAACAAGGTCACCCTCAATTCCCTATACAGGTGCATGAGTCCCTCCCTTTGTGCTCTCTGGCTGGCGGTTTAGACTTTGGGAGCTCTGGTTGACACTTTTGATACTCCTTCTAGAAAGGACCAAAGCAGCCACACTTTGGTCTTCCTTCTTCTATGCGAGTTTTATGTGGTCTATACGTAGTTTCTTAGAAATTGTGAGCTTTTGGGCTAATATCCACTTATCAGTGAGTGCATACCATGTATGTTCTTTTGAGATTGGGTCACCTCACTCAAGATGATATTTTTCAGCTCCATCCATTTGCCTAGGAATTTCGTGAACTCATTGTTTTTAGTAGCTGAGTAGTACTCCATTGTATAAATGTACCACATTTTCTGCATCTATTCTTCTGTTGAAGGGCATCTGGGTTCTTTCCAACTTCTGGCTATTATAAATAAGGCTGCTATGAACATGGTGGAGCATGTGTCCCTGTTGTATGTTGAAACATCGTTTGGGTATATGCCCAGGAGTGGTATAGCTGGGTCCTCAGGTAATACTATGTTCAATTTTCTGAGATACCGCCAGACTGCCTTCCATAGTGGTTGTACCAGTTTACAATCCCACCAACAGTGGAGGAGTGTTCCTCTTTCACCACATCCTTGCCAACATGTGCTGTCACCTGTGTTTTTGATGTTAGCCATTCTGACTGGTGTAAGGTGGAATCTCAGTGTTGTTTTCATTTGCATTTCCCTGATGACTAGGGATTCTGGACACTTCTTTAGGTGCTTCTCAACCATTCGAGCTTCCTCAGTTGAGAATTCTTTGTTCAGCTCTGTGCTCTGTTTTTTAATAGGGTTCTTTTACTGTCTAGAGTCTAATTTCTTCAGTTCTTTGTATACTTTGGATATTAGCTCTTTATCAGATGTAGGGTTGGTGAAGATCTTTTCCCAATCTGTTGGTTGCCACTCTGTCCTACTGACTGTGTCCTTTGCTTTACAGAAGATTTGCAGCTTTATGAGGTCCCATTTGTCAGTTCTTGTTCTTAGAGCACAGGCCATAGGTGTTCTGTTCAGGAACTTTTCTCCTGTGCCTATGTGTTCCAGGCTTTTCCCCAGTTTGTCTTCTATTAGTTTCAGTGTGGCTGGTTTTAGGTGGAGGTCCTTGATCCACTTGGAATTGGGCTTTGTACAAGGAGATAAGTATAGATATCTGTTAAGTCCATTTTGTTCATAACTTCTGTTAGTTTCACTGTATCTCTGCTTAGTTTCTGTTTCCATGATCTATCCATTGCTGAGAGTGGGGTGTTGAAGTCTCCCACTATTATTGTGTGAGGTGCAATGTGTGTTTCGAGCTTTAGTAAGGTTTCTTTTATGAAATTCGATGCTCTTGTATTTGGCGCATAGATATTCAGAATTGAGAGTTCATGTTGGTTGACTTTTCCTTTGACAAGTATTAAATACACTTCCTTATCCTTTTTGATAGCTTTAAGTTGAAAGTTGATTTTATTCAATATTAGAATGGCTACTCCCACTTGTTTCTTAGGGCCATTTGCTTGAAAAATTGTTTTCCAACCTTTTACTCGAAGGTAGTGTCTGTCTTTGTCACTGAGGTGGGTTTCCTGTAAGCAGCAAAAAGCTGGGTCCTGTTTGCATATCCAGTCTGTTAGCCTATGCCTTTTTATTGGGGAATTGAGTCCATTGATGTTAAGAGATATTAAGGAGAGGGTGTTGTTGCTTCCTGTCATTTTTGCTAATAGTGGAGACATCGTTTGTGTGGTTATCTTCCTTTGGGTTTGATGGAAAAGGATTATTTTCTTGCTCTTTCTAGGGTATGATTGCCCTCCTTGTATTAGAGCTTTTCTGCTATTATCCTTTGTATTGCTGGATTTGTGGGAAGATACTGTGTAAATTCGGTTTTGTCATGGAATATCTTAGTTTCTCCGTCTATGGTAATTGAGAGTTTTGCTGGGTAAATTAGCTTGGGCTGGCATTTATGTTCTCTTAGGGTCTGTATGATATTTGTCCAGGATCTTCTGGCTTTTATAGTATCTGGTGAGAAGTCAGGTGTAATTCTGATAGGTTTGCCTTTATATGTTACTTGGCCTTTTTCCCTTACTGCTTTTAAAATTCTTTCTTTGTTTTGTGCATTTTGTGTCTTGATTATTATGTGACGGGAGGTATTTCTTTTTTGATCTAGTCTGTTTGGTGTTCTGTAGGCTTCTTGTGTGATTATGGGCATATCATTCCTTAGGTTAGGGAAGTTTTCCTCAATAATTTTGTTGAAGATATTTACTGGCCCTTTAATTTGGGAATCTCCACTCTCATCTATACCTATTATCCTTAGGTTTGGTCTTTTCATTGTGTCCTGGATTTCCTGGATGTTTTGTGTTAAGAACTTTTTGCATTTTGCATTTTCTTTGACAGTTGTGTCAATATTTTCTAAGGTATCTTCTGTACCTGAGATTCTTTCTTCTATCTCTTGTACTCTGTTGGTGATGCTTGTGTCTATGACTCCTGATTTCTTTCTTAGGTTTTCTATCTCCAGGGTAGTCTCCCTTTGTGATTTCTTTATTGTTTCTACTTCCATTTTTATGTCCTGGATGGTTTTGTTCAATTCTTTCATCTGTTTGTTTGTGTTTTCTTGTAATTCTTTAAAGGATTTTTGTGTTTCTTTAAAGGACTTCATCCTGTTTTCCTGTGTTCTCCTCAAGTTTTTTGATAGTGTTATTTATTTCCTTCTTATAGTCCTCTAGCATCATCATTAGAAGTGATTTTAGATCTGGTTCTTGTTTTCCTGGTGATATGGGGAGTTCAGGACTTTCTAATGTGGGAGAACTAGGTTCTGATGATGGCAAGTATCTTGGGTTGCTGGTGCTTGTGTTCTTGCGCTTGCCTTTTGCCATCTGGATCACCTTTGTGCTATCTCTGCTGTCTCTGACTGGGGCCTGTCTTTCCTATTATCTAGGTTGTGTCAGAACTGTTTGGGATGGGTTTTGCTGCTGGGGTTAGAGCTGAGGCCCAAGATGTGCTCCGTGCTCAGGTGGAAACCGGAAGGGGCCTGGGCTCCGGGTCAGGAGTGGATTCCTGGGTCCCAGTAGGTCCTGTTTGCTCCCTGATTGGGGCAAGTATTGCCACCTCCTAGCCTAAGATACTGCTTGGCAGAGAGGTCCTGAGAGCCCCGCTTCCTCTGGTTTCTGTGAGACTGGGTGCAGAGCAGCCTCCCGGGATCTGCCAGTGCTCGGGCCCAGACTGGATGGAGTCCGTGCTCCTGGCCAGGAGCAAATTCCTGGGTCTCAGTGGGTCTCGGTTGCTCCCTGTTTGGGGCAAGTGCTGCTTTTTCCTTACCTGGGATGCTGCCTGAGTTAAAGCTCCTGGGAGTCCCTCTTTCTCTCGGTTTTCTGGGGTTGGGTACAGAGCTGCTGCCTGTGACCTGCTCTATGCTTGGACCCAGACTGGAAGTAGCAAACATTTTTTTAATGGTCTTCTCTTAAATAGTATTGAAACATCTTATACCAGTATATTTTTCCAAACTGAGCTAGTCTCTGACATGGACTATGAATGAACTACATTTCTTTTTTTTTTTTTTTTTTGCATTTGGCTATATTTTTTATTGGTTATTTCATTTATTTGCATTTAAAATGTTATAAGTTGGCTTAGTTATGTATAGCCAGAGTATTTGTTCTATTCCTTTTGTTTATTTGTTTTTAGTTTGCTGTCTTTTTTTTTTCAAGACAGGGTTTTTGTACATAACTGCTCTGGCTGTCCTGGAACTTGCTCTGTAGATCAGGCTGGCCTGGAACTCACAGAGATCCTCCTGCTTCTGCCTCCCAAGTGCTGGGATTAAAGGCACGTGCCACCATGCCTGGCTGTTTTCATTCTTTTTTATTTTAAATATATAGATTCACTGTGTAGACAACACAGCCCCCAGATTCAACATTCTCCTGTTCTAGCCGCTCTAGTGTCAGAATTATAGATTTACATCACTGCACCCAGTTTAAATATTTAGGAATCTCTAGAGGTCGTGTATTCATGTTTTGTTATTGTTGTTGTTGCAGTATCATAGATTAGAAGGCTATTGGGTACACTTAATCTTAGCCAAAAAAAAAAAAAAAGCCAAGAAGTGATGGTGAGGCTGAAACTGGAAGCTCATACATATAAGGCCAGGCTAGCCTGGACCACACACAAGACACCAAGACGTAGTGGGTTTTTTTTTACATTAATGATTCTGTTAGTTTAGATAACAATGCTATTGTACAATAAAAAAGAATCTGAGCTACTGCACTGGTAGATGATGTATGAAATAGACTTATTCACAAGGGAAGAAACTGCTCTAGTAAAAATATCTACATTTCCACGTCATCTGCCACTCAGTCCTCACCTCATGGGTCTGACCTAGGTACTCTGCATATATGTTATGGTTGTGTAGCTCAGTAGTGTTGTGAGATTCCTAACAGTGAAAGCAGAGACTGTCTCCAACTCATTTGCCTGTGTTTGAGACCCTTCTCCTCCTCCTGGGTTGCCATCCTCCATCCTTGATGTGATGTTATATGCTTAGTCTTATTGTAGCTTGTTATGCCATATTTGATTAATGTCCCTGGAAGGCCTGATCTTTTCTGAAGGGAGGAAGGGAGTGGATCCAGGGAAAAGGGGAAGTGAGGGCAGAGACTTGGGGAAGTGAAAAAAAGGGGAAACTAGAGTTCGAATGTGATATATGAGAGAATAAATAAAAATGGAAAAGAACAAGCTACTTCCCTGCTCCCAACCTTGTTTTGATTTCTATGTTAGTTTTTCTATGTTTTGTATGTGAATTTTGTAGTACTGAAATTACTGTTGCCTGTAAATAATTGCTTATCTACCTCAAAGTCCCCATAAGTAAACTGCATATACTGTTGGTCAGCATTCTAAACATCACTCTAAGCATGTTGAAAATCTGTCTGACTGATGTCACACAGAAACTGGCAAACAACAGATAGGTGCTATTTTTTTATTAATTTCACACTAAGAGCCCAGTCAGAAACATTATAGTTTAAAGGTCCATTTAAAACAACTAATAATGAAGCTGAAGAGATGACTTAGAAGTTAAGAGCAATTACTGCTATTCCAGAGGACTGAGGCTCGTTTACCAGCACCCAAGTAAGGAAGATCAACACGACCATCTCTAACTCCAACTCCATGGGATACAACACCTTCTTCTGGCCCATGAGGACACCCACATCACACACACACACACACACACACACACACACAGAGAGAGAGAGAGAGAGAGAGAGAGAGAGAGAGAGAGAGAGAGAGAGAGAGAGAGAGAGAGAGATTGTTTTTAAATAAAATAGCTAGTAGTGAGACGTTCTTAGACATGCTGTTTCTTTTTAACTTGGATATTATTAGCCCTTGTTATTTTCTACTGTGTAGTGTTAAAAACAGATACTTTTAAAACCTCATGTGTTTACTTGAAGCTGTGGTAATTATTACTGTAACTTTTTAAACATAATGTTTTAATTGATTCTTTGGGAATTTCACATCATGCACCCTGATCACACCCACTTCCCGGCTCTTCCATGTCTGCCCTTGGTTCTTGTTATCTCCTTCCCCATCTCACAAGAAAAAAAATGAAAAAAATGTTCAGTTTGTGCTATCACAAACTCCATGGAGCATGGTCAAACTCTCAATAGCCTGCCCATTAGCTGTTCCTTTTTTGATGATCACCAGATTCAGTACATCCAAGATGATCAATGTCCCAAGGTGAGGAGCTTAGCCCAGTTTATCATGAACCACACAGGGAAGAATCCACATTTGTAGTGTGTAAGCCCAGGGCTCTATTTACATAAGGAAGTAGGAGTAAAGTAAAAATGCATTTACCCCTCTTAATCTCACCAGTGCTCATTGTGTGTTTAGCAAGAAGGATGAGACTTGTCAAAGGACATCGATGGTAAAGAATTCCAAAAGGAGAGCTATAATCTAGCTGAAAGGGGTTTTCACAAATTGGCACATAGGTAGGTACACGCACTGCACCCCACTTCATTTCTCAGCGCAAATACTCAGCGATGCAATTTAGGTAGCACACATTGACCATGTGATGAGATGTGCTTTCAAACTAAACCTAGGAGACAGGGCTCTGAATACAAGGCTAGAAAGTCTACTCCTGAAGGGCCAGCTCTATGGGCAGACTACTTAATACAAGAAGGATTTACAAGAAAATGGAATTTGAGTAGGGGGATTAGCTGTATTATTTTAGTGATTAATGATATGAAATTTTTCTACACAAGAGGTGCCATTACTAAACATGGAATGTGTTTCAGGTAGCAAGTTATTTCCACTTAGAGCCAGGTTCTTTTCTTTCTTTTTTTTTCCTAACGGAAGGGGTATCTATCTCCTGTAGTTTCTATGCTCATGCTCTCCATTTTCCTTCTTCCACTCTGTGTTTCTCCAGGATCTTCAGTAAGATTCCGTCTTACTAAATTATCATCACAGCTTAGTCCTGCCTTCTGGAGGAAATATCCTGACTTTCTCGATAAAGTTTGGACTACTTACGATCTCTTTGGTCATCATTTACACACCAATCCAGGTACTAATATATTAGCCTATTAGTCCATATATGGGCAAAGGAGCCTATTGTTAAGCCCCACCAATCCAATTTTGTTTCTCTTAAATTCTTTAAAGTTTTCTGTCACTTTTATGGTTTGCTTCTCTTCCATTATCCAATTTTACATGCATTTATTCCATTATCCAATTTTACATGCATTTATTCCATTATCCAATTTTACATGCATTTATTTATTTAGTGGGTAGGCAGGTACATGTGACATGGATATGTAGAGTTCAGCTCACTGGAGTCAGTTCACCCCTTCCACCATGTAGGTCCTGGGGACCAAAGTCAGATCATCAGGCTTGGTGGCCAGGACTTTACCCACTGCTTCCTCTTGTCAGCCTTTTCTTTATTTATTCAGTCACAGGACATACTTGTAGATTTTGAGAGTGTAGACTTGCATGTTCTGGTCAACACATGCATAAGCATTAGTATAACTCAAGCATTTTTAACCCCTTGAATATTTTAAAAAATACATTCTGTAAAATATGCGTGTAGAACATCCTAAGTCAGACATTTTAAGCATAAAGTATGTTACAAGTGAACCAGAGCTAGAAAGATGATGTCTTCAGTCATTGACTTTCCAATTTATTTATTTATTTTCTATTTCATCTTAAAACCAGAAGAGACACACAAGGATGGAAAAGCAAGTTGTGTACTTTATTTGGGGAGACAGCAGCTGACACTGGTAGAAAATTCAAAGCATTGCATTTTCTGTAGGGTCTCCCTTGCCCCTGCTGCTTCCTCTGAATTTCTAATCCTCACAATCTCGTCTTTGCAGATTGACAAAAAGCCTCAAATAAATCCAGTCTGGAGGGACCTGGGACATTAGATCAAATGGAGCTACTTTGTGGTCTGTAGGAACCATTTCAGTTTGGAGTTCTGGTTGGTGCACACTGAACATAACACATAGTCTTTGAAGAGTTAAAGAGGTTCTGAAAGAGAGCCTATCCTTTTAAATCAACTAACATTTTTTTAGGTTGGTTTGACCTCACGGGTAGGCTTTCCCATAGCAGCCTTTGAATAAATAGTTATGTCTAGAAGCCTGACAAGAGCCAAGGAAACAGCATAGCTTGTAGTTCCTAGGTATGAAGGGAACCCAAGGGATAGTATCTCAGGAAGATAGAAATCTCCAAATTTGGCAAACAACTGTAAACATTATCATTCTTATGTGGGTATACTCAGAGACTCCAGGTACAAAGCTAAAGTTAAGGATGTGATCTAGTCTAGGGCCTGGTGAGCTTCT
Organism: Grammomys surdaster; assembly: GCF_004785775.1. Lineage (NCBI taxonomy): Eukaryota > Metazoa > Chordata > Mammalia > Rodentia > Muridae > Grammomys > Grammomys surdaster. The sequence goes on from NW_021604627.1 coordinate 122,286, forward strand.
TACATTGTCAAGAGCAGTAGTTTAGGCCATCTGGTTATCTGGTTTTAGCATGCTTGCTCCTTCTATTTGGAAGGGATGTTGTAACACTTCCAGTGATTATCTAGAATTGGAACTTATAGCAAACACACACACACCACAGTCCATGTATTTTTATTAATTTGAAAATTGTGTTTGAGTTAGACACACTGATATTTCAAAAATTAAATAGTTAAATAAGTGCTATGTGTGGTAAGACCTAATTAATTTTTCTCACCTTTGCTTTGTCTATCTTTGCAGCATCTTCTACATTCTGGGCCCAGAGGAATTAAGTCCTGTTCTGAAGCTTTTTGAGAGCTCAAAGTTCAGCATCATTAGTGAATCTTACCTGTTGACTCTCTACACAGCAAATGCTTTAGAGAATTTTTTTCTGTTCAAACAATGATTTTCATGGACTGTAATCTCAGTAAAACATGTTTTCTCTGTAACGTGAAAGAATACCTAGCACTTGTCAGCAAATCAGCAGAAACTTTGAAAGAAATTCCATTAAATTGAACAGCTTGGACACCAAATTGACCAGGGGAACCTTAACAATAGTAAATATCCATTCACCTTCTGGAAGATTCAACCACTGCCACGCAGAGCTGCTGGTGAAATACCATGTCTAAGAACTCGGAGCTCATCAATCTGTCATTTTTATTAGATCATGAGAAGGAAATGATCCTGGGAGTCCTAAAGAGAGATGAATATTTGAAAAAAGTGGAAGACAAGAGGATAAGGTGATGTGCATTTCTTGTTTTGCCCTTATTCAATTGCTTTCTATTTGTTTGCAGAGATTTCGATGGGGAATTTGACAGTCACACTGGAAACAGATATTGCTCAGGGACTTTATGACTTTCCAAAAGTAGCCCAAATATTTGACAATGTCTTTGGTTCTGTGCCAGTTAGCTAAAGAGGATAGAGATCAGTTAATAATAGAATGCTGGTGAGATGAAGGCACGCATTTGCCAACAGCAAACCTAGTAGCTAAGAAGAAAGTCTCCCCAGTTTTGAGTAAAGACTCCCTACTTTTGAGCACCAACTCTGGAATGGCTTGTGTGATATTCAAGCAACTTGCTGTGGTGTTAGTTATATTTATATCGCTGTAACTGTACAAGCAAGTAAAGGGGTCAACTTGGTTTACAGTTCAGAGAATATCATCCATCATGGTGAGGAAAGGATTATGGGATGGAGCCTTTTTGTCCATAGTGGTAACAACATAGGTGGTATGGTATCACAGCAGTTCAGAAATCAGAAAAGCAGACTAGAAGCAGGGCTGGTTCATCATTCTCAACTCCCACCTGTGCAACCTTACATTCACCAGTTAAGACTTATGCCTAGAAGGCTTCTAAAAACTCTTATAGCAAATGCCACCCTCTGGGGACCAAGTTTTCAAACATACAAACTCATAGACTGACATCATACATTCAAACCTGACAAATCTATAGTATCCCCCAAGAGCTCATGTGTGAAAAACATTGTTCCAACTTGGTACCATGACTTGGAGGGAGTGGAATCTTTAAGAGGCTGAATCTAGCTAGAGGTTCTTAGTCACTGAAAGCATGACCCTCAAAGACATTATTGAACACTGGTTTCTTGTTTTCTGACTACCATGAGATACAGGCATCCTTTACTACATGTTCTTAGAGGCATGATAATGTTGCTATAATCTACAAAAGCAGGGCCAAACAGGCATTGAATGAAACCCCATTGAGTTAAAACAAATTCTCCCTCTCTCTCTCTCTCTCTCTCTCTCTCTCTCTCTCTCTCTCTCTCTCCCTCCCTCCCTCCCTCCCTCCCTCCCTCCCTCCCTCCCTCCCCCCGCTCTCTCTTGTTTGGTTTTTGAGACAGGGTTATTCTGTGTATCCCTATCTGTCCTAGAACTCACTCTGTAGGCTGGCCTCGAACTCAGAGATCCACCTACCTCTGCTTCCCAATTAATCTACTGGGATTAAAAGCGTGCACCACCACTTTCTGGGTCAAATATTTTTAATTTTATCATTTCTTGTAATTTTGTTCCACTTAGAGAAGAACTAGATACCACTGTACCCAATTTTTCTGATTTAGATTTGTCATCAATAAAACAATGATAACGTTGCTCCTCATAGCACTGCTGGAAAGATTAAGGGAGCTTATAAATATGCTTGTGAATTCAGCTCCTCCCACAGCAACCTTCAATTCTAGAACATGGGGTGGTCTCATGAGCTCTCTCCTCTAGAAACTGTTAACTGTCCATACATTTTTCAGGGATGAGAAGGGCTTCGTGAAACCCCTCCCCACCTCCATGTCAGAACATGAATGGTTCTAATCTAATGCAGGTCTCCTATTGATAATCAAAATTGTTTATGGTTTGTGAATGAATCAGTGGCCATGCAATGGCTGGAAACATTCCACAACAGGTGCTTTCCAAAAACCTATAGCTGTTTTGGTGGCTCTGTTGAAAACACACCCATGGGCTTACCCTCATCAGTAAAATGGAACAGAACAGAATACATTTCTTTAGCCTGGCATTTAATGACAGTTCTGACCTGTTAGCTGCATGCCATTATCCAAAGTTGCTATGACTTTTATCAACCATTTAAAGAAGGCCAGAAAGTACTTTAAGTTGATCTGTGCATGATGACTAAAACTCTAAAGCACAAATTTATTGCTTTGTTCCACAGGCCTAGTTCCACTGGAATGGGCTACTAAGTAAGCCCTGGCCTTAGTACACTAATAATTCGTACACCTTACCCAAGATACTGCCTTTAAGTAGTTAATTCTCTCATTTCAGCCCTGCAGGCAGAGAAAGATTAGAGAAAAGCAAATAAATCAAACATTTGGTTCAAATGAATTAAATGTGATTTCGGGAATAGTTTATTCCACCTGGAAGCCAAGGAAACCAATGTGTGCAAAGAATGACATTCTTTTAATACTCTATAAATTTTTAATCTGCAAAGCTGTTTTTTTTCTCCATATTTATCACTCTAGCACTAAGAATGAAATAAGTTTTAACCTTCTCAAAAGCCTACAGACTCACTGCTTCTGTTTCCAGAGAAGTACTGAACTGGACTTGTAGATTGGTAAACATTTTATTCTGATCCTAATAGAATTGTCATGAAGTTTCTTAATACATTAACAGAAATTCCAACATGATTGACTCTGGAGAGATGGCTCAGGAATTAAGAATGTGCTCCTTGGGCAGAGGACCTGAGTTCCAGTCCCTGCACCCATGCTGAAGGGGTCACAATTTCCAGTGACTCTAGCATCAGGTAGATATGACACCTCTGACTTCCTTCGTCACCAACACTCACGCACACAAACTCAGACATAGACACATAAACATAATTGAAAATAAGAAATCCCAGTGTGAATATACTGGTTTAGTGGAACTCAAACTCTTATTAAGTCCCTCAGAATAAAGAAAAAGTTCTCTTACCCAGAGCTTACTAATTTTAGTATATTTTATATTAAGTTATAAATAAATTATTAAACATATATTAAATTATATAACTTAGTGTATATATATATATATATGTGCTTATATATATTGCACCTAAATTCAGTTAGACTCCATGTTACATTCCATATAGAAAAACATATTTATATATAAAATTTTATTTTACAGAATCTTTCTTTTAAGAGATATTTTACTGTCAAGGTATATTTGGAGACATGTCAAGCATTGGGCTGCAAAATGCACTTACATATACCTGAACTAGTCTTTGTTTGAAATAATGACACTATAATCATAAATAATGTGTATATATTCATGTACCTTTCTCTGTAGAGATGTATAGTATACTATTTTACTTACAATTTATATTACTATTTTAAAGTTAAACAATAGATATAGAAATATACAGGAAAATCACCTGTCTTCCTTACATGTATGTATATCAAAGTGTATATATTTGTCTCTTCCAGGTATGACCATTTTAGTCTTTTCTCTTTTTAATGTATTGTCTTTAAGGAAAATTGATGTTGAGGACAAACCTCTAGGCAGCAGAAAGTAATCTCTACCAATAGCCAGGGTAATGTTATTCTCCTTTTACTGTAAATTGTACAGACAGTATGTTGAAGTACCTGTAATCTAGAACATGAATACTAAATATTGAAGCTAAGGGTGGGAACTGAAAAATATTTGCCCCTCCCACCTGCAATGGTGGTCAGTTCATAAGAAAATATATAATATATTTGTATTATTGGGAAAGTAGACTTTTTTCTAATAAATTATATAAGTAAATGTTTATTATTAAATGTCACATTTCAGATTTTAAATTTCAAGTAAGTAAGATTTTGACAAGAATATCCACTTCTTGTATTGGTTTTGTTTATTATTCAACATGAGCATCTCATCTTCCTGTTACAGAATCTAAATTTAATTATCAATAATAGTTTTCCAGAAACATGCTTTCAAAATCTTATATGCACATTTAAGTCATATATTAATCTTAATCCTCAGTGAGTCTTAATTAAATGGTAGCTTGACTTTTCCTATAGCATATGCGTCTACCAACAACCAGGAAGAAATGTTTTTTTGTAATGTCTCATCTATGACAACCTGAATTCACAGAATTATCTTCTTTAAGATTAAAATGTGAAAATTAAGTACTGATTTTTTTTTTTTGCTGTACATGGTCTCCTTGCCATAGTAAAAATAACCTACATTTGCATAAATTCAATTTAGAAACATTTCAGAAATGTACTTGTGTTATATACTTGCAAAAACTAAAACTGTAATTTTTTAGTATGTACCTTTACCAGCAGCAGAAGAGCTTTGAAAGATCTTTTCAAGGGCAATGTGTTCTCTTTAAAGCATCTCGATTTTTTTTTTGCATAAATGCCCAATTCCTTTCCATCAAGTCAGCCCTATTCTTCTGTTTGTCATAGCAACTGTCTTTTAAAGCTCAGTATTTTGTCCTTCGTTTTTTCTGAAAGAAATGGCATTTTCATACTTCTCGCTGTGTCTGTGTTTTCTAAGTAATTTATCCTATTATCAATATGATGCTTTGCTGTTGTGATGTTCAGGGAAGATGCCTTTCAGACAAAGCATTCTTATTCCTTTGATGGTCAGGATAGAAGACAATAGCTGTTTTCAGGTCTTTTGAAGTGAAAGACGCAGTTTGGTAATTACATATGATATCAATTCCTTCTGTGATATTAGATAAGAATTAATAAACAGCAAACATCCAAAGAGTACTTATTTCTCACTTCTTTAGAATTGTAATGGGTTATCTTTGTCATATTATTTAGACACTTGTCTAAATAGTATTTAGACATTTGTCTTAAATATTATAGACACTTGTCTAATTATTATTTAGACACTTGTCTTAAATATTTAGACACCTGTCTAAATATTATTATTTAGACACTTGTCTTAGGTTGGGTTTACCAAAAAGAGAACTTGAGCCTAAGGTTTGAGTGCAAGTGATCTATGTTTTTTAAACCATTAAACCTTGAAGTCCTAGGGAAAGCAAGACAGGGAAGGAAGAGTAATTTATTAACAAAGTGGCATGTTAAGCAGCATCTGGCAAAGGGAACCTTAACAGAGTTTCACTAGGGCAGATGGTATTTGCCATTTATTTTCTGACTTAAAATGCCAGCACATACATACATACATACATAGATACATACATACATACATATACACATTTTAAGTACCTTGCTGTGTTAAATCACAATGATCAAAACTACCATGAGGGTTGGGGAGGGTTTATTTCATCTTACAATTCTCAAGTCACTCTATCAGGTTTCGTGACAGGAATCTAGAGGCAAGAACCTTAGCAGAAACCATGGAGGAATGCTTCTTGCTGGATTATTTCTCACGGTTTGCTCAGTTCAGTTTCTTATAGAACCCAGGACTACCTTCCCAGGGTTAACACTATCCACAATAGGCTGGGTCCTCCCATATCGGTCATTAAGAAAATTAACCACAAACCTGCCTACAGGTGACTCTTAATGGAGGCCTTTTCTCAATTGAGACACTTTCCAAATGATTCTAACTTGTGTTATGGTGACATAGAACTGGCAAAATACAAGTTGTCTAGCTTTTCACATGGTTTTGTGAGAACTCCTAGTATATTACTGGAAGCTAAGCTTTATGCTGCTAGTAATTACTTTACACCGTGTTCAGATTGGGAATCAGTTTCAGATCGTTCCATTTTCTTTTTTTTATTGGATACTTTATTTATTTACATTTCAGATGTCATCCCCTTTCCCCATTTCCCCTCCCTAGGACCCCCTATCCCATCCCCCCTCCTCCTTTTTGCTTTTATACCATTTTAATTACATACATGTATTAAGGTCAGTTCTAGGTTGAGAGCCTAGCAATACAATAAATGCAAATAGTCAAGGAACAAGCAAGACAAACACAAATAGTCAAAGAACAAGAAAGGCATTAAACAAAATCATGTGAACACTCCCATGATCACTGTTTCTAAGGGCTTATCAGGATGATCAAAATATCTGAGCCAATTTCCCTGTCCTAGCCCAAAGTCATTTTCATGTCTGAAGCCTACTTCCTTTGTTCTAGCCTAAAATTTGGATTCCTGTCTGAAATTACTTCTTTGTTCTAGTCCAATATTTAGATTCCTGCCTGTAACCCACTTCCTTGTCCTTGGCCAGTGTCATATTCCTGTCAAGCAGCCCATTTTCTTTTCCTTGGCCCATGTCATATTCTTGCCAAGCAGCCCCAAACGCTCTTTGCCTGAAGTTTAAAGACACTTGCAGTGTATTTGGCACAATTCTAACACCTCTCTGGATGTTTTAACTTTGCATAGTGGGCTTATGAATTTAAAGAATGCTGCTCTGCTGAACATTGATGCAGCAAATACTGCTTATAAAATTACCCATGGCCTGAGGTCAGTATTTCCATTTAGGTCAAGCGTCAAGAATGACATATATAGCTTGGTCATGCTAGCCCTTTTTGACCTGAGAATATTTTATTCCTGCCCATTGTGTTAAAGTTTGCCTTTAACAACATCAACATGTTGGCAGCCAAAGTACATGGTTTGAACCTGAAAATGGACTCCCAGACAGAGTTATTAAATTAACAGGCTGGCAAGTCAAGGATGAGTAAGATTCTGCACAGGGCCTTACCAACCTAAGACATAAGCGCATTGCTTTAGATAATGTATATTCTGTGATGGGTAAGGAAGACATTCTTGTCAGAACGACCTAAAATAGGCTCAGATTGTTCTCAAGGAACTCTCCAGACAAGAGATTGGCAGAATTCAGAGAGACTTATTCATCTGGATAGGAACACATTCTACAGGACTCTTAGTCTTTTCTTTTGGTTCAAATCCAGGTTTCACCTTTCCTCAGATTCTCACATGTTGATTTTTTAATAACCTTTGTTCTGTAAACAAGTCACAATTTCTATGAAATCTCTTAGAATGACAGTGGTATAAATGCAGCTCCATAGGGGATATTTGTCACACAATACTTTGTGACAAGAGTCAACCTGGACAAACACTGTATCGTAGAACCAGACCAGCAAAAGAAAGTTTTCTTGATTATTGCAGCTTACTTTTGAGTGTGCTAAGCATGGCTTTACACCACTAGGAAAGACATAGCATTCACAAAACAGAGTCCTTTCTGAGCAGAACTCATTTAATATCACAGAGCCTGTAAGACTCTTAGTGCATAGAAAGGAGTGTAGTTTGCTTATTTGTTTTAAATACCAAATTCTGATTCTGAATCCTGACCAATAGCATGCTGCCTTTCTGCTTTCTTGCCTATAAAATGGGAACCACACCTTTCTTATGGGTTGTGAAATGTTAATGACTTCACACATAATGAAGATTGCATGTCGTTATTGTAGCTATACACTGTAATGTTTATATAGCAATCATACATACAGAAGCTGCTATAAAAACAATATATATATATATATATATATATATATATATATATATTCAATTTTTGGTGCTGGGGATGAAACTCAGGGCCTCAAAACCTGATTATTTTAAAATATTTTCTGAGATTACAATATAATTAAATTGTTTCTCCTTTCACCTTCCTCCCACCATACCCTCCCACATATCCCACCTTGTTCTTTTTCAAATTTATGTCCTGTTTTTAATGATTTGTGTTATATGCCTACATGTATATTTATGTACAAACACATTCCTAAATATAATCTGCTCTGTTTGTGTAATGTTACTTGTACGTATGCTTTCAGTGTTGACCATTTTGCATTGGATAACTAATTGGTGTGTCCTTTCCTAAGGAAGACTTATTTCTTTCAGCATTTCTTAGTAGCCTGTGGTTCTTTTTGTATAGTTGGAGCCTTTTTAGTTTCCTCCTATTCACTTCGACTTTGCCTACTGGTGGTGTCCCTGTTCAGCTTACATTCAGGCAGCCATGTTGCTAAGATATCATGGATATAAAAGCTAACAATTTTACATCCAGAATACAGGAAGGAAACGCCATCCTCACAGAATTTTCTTTAAGCAGATATGAAATAGCTTTAGAATAGATGGCATTACCTCTGAATATTGACAAAAGGAGTGATAGGAGCCATCCATTATCGGCTGCTGGCATATTATCCTGCCTGTGTATCATGAGTTCTGTGATTCTTTTCTTTTTATTGGTTTGCCATTCATTTAATCAATCCCATCAGTTTTGTTTTCTTTTTAAAATTAATTAATTCTCTTAAATATTACATCTTAACCTCAGCTTTCCCTCCCACTGTCCACCTTCCCTACTTCTCCACCTCCTTTGTCCCCATCTGCTCCTCCTCAGTTTCCCTTCAGAAAAGGGCAGGCTTCTCAGGGATATCACCCAAACATGGCATATCAAGTTGCAATAAGACTATAGTACATATATCAAGGCTGGATTAGACAACTCTTTAGTAGGAAAAGGGTCCCCAGTGGCAGGCAAACATGTCAGAAACAGCCTCCACTACCTCTGTTCACAGTCCTATAAAAACACCAAGCTGCACAACTATATCGTTATATGCCGAGTGACTGAATTAGACCCATGCAGGGCCCCTGGTTGTTGGTTCAGTCTCAGTGAGTCCCTAGATGTCCAGGTTTGTTGATTCTGTGAGTTTTCTTGTGGTGTCCTTTTGGTTTCTTAATGGTGTGTAAAAGTTTGACTATAGACTGAATTTAGTTTGCTTAAGGTTGAATGTACTGTAGCAGAGACTGAAGTAAATCCCAAGAGCACCTCTCTTGCAAGTGGATAGTGCAAGAACTAATATTTACTGAGTACTCATTGGATTTACTGGAAAGAGATTTGGCTACAAATGACAGATATTATGATAATCACTTAAACAATGTGGAAAATTTCTAGTTATCTTCACTAATGTAAAATTTTGTGTTGAGTGACAGCTCTAGTACAGTATTTATTAACAGGACATCTGGAGTCATTGACTTTTACTGTTCTATCATCTTTAAACTTTGTCTCTTGATTCAAGATAAGTCCTTAGGCCTCACACCAGTCTCTAGGAAATAAATTAAGTGTCAGTACTTGTTTGTACCTCGTTATTGTTAAAATTTTAGACTCTCTTATATTGTTGATACCTAATGTTTAAAATTCATTAGATTTTTTTTATTTTGTGTGCATGTATGTGTGAGAAAGAGAGAGAGTATGCATGCTACATCATGGGTAGGGTATGTAGGTCAGAAGACAACTTGTAAGAATTGGTTCTCTCCTTCCATGTAGGTCCCAGGGTTCAAACCTTTGCCTTTAACCCTGTGGGGAGGTTCCATTATGAACTGTGCCACCTCCTTGGCTTATTTGATATTAATTTTTGTCAGGTGAATAATTTGAAACTGATATCTGCCAGTCTAGAATTTGCTTCTTCTCTATGTTTATTTGTTCCTTTGCTATACAGAAGCATTTTAGGTTCATTGTTTCTCATTTGCTATGACTGCTTCTTCATATGAGGCTGATGACATATAATGGCTTTTGCTTATCATTTCAATCTATTTAATATACTTCTGTGTACCATGAAGTTGATTTCTGACTCTAGGCCTGTAGGACAGGTGATAACAGGTACAGGAAGGCTTTCTTCAGTCTGGATTTCAAGCAGAAGGGGTCCAATAGGAGGATCTATGGGTTTGATGGACATAAGGAAGTGATTAAGTTCTGAGTAAAATAGGCTCAGAAAAAATATCTAGTTCTGAGAATGTAAACTGTTTGAACTCATGAGTTTGGATATAATATCCTTTCTAGAGATGACAAGCCCCAAGGCTTCTTTGTGACAGTGCATTATTCACAAGAATAATAAGAAGTAAAGTCAACAATGAACAGCCCAAAACCCTGTGAACCCAGTGAGTTGGACATTGTAACGGCCCATTCTGCTACTTTGTAATGGCCCGTTCTGCTGCTCGGTTCCGCAGGTCAGGGTCTAGCAAGAGAGAGTGGGGATAGAGGGGCAAGAGACGCGAAAAATGGAGACAAGACAGAGTCTGGTCAAGTCTCTTTTATTGAAAGGAAATCCTGGGTATTTATGCCCTTTACCATGTGACTTGCCCTCGTAGACAAGCTAAACTGAAGGCACTACATCACGTGCCTTGTAGCGATGGATACCATGTGCACCTTGCAGCTGGGGGCACTAAACAGTGTAATAAGATGTTTATCAGAGTGTGCTCAGCTGTTGTGAGCTATTGAAAACAAGTCTCTTGTCAGGGTATATGGCTCGAGATGGCTGTAAAGATGATAGCTGCTGTCGGCTCCCAACAGGACATGTTATGCACAAAGATGTTACAGTCACTAAGAAATTAGACTTATAGAAGTGCATATTTATACCTGGTGTCTTATAATGGATTACCACAAATCCTGTGGCTTTATGCTAGGTAAATTTATTTTAATTCCTCTAGAAACCAGAAATCCAAAATAACTGCCACTGGGACAAAAGTGTTTGCATAACATTACTTCTTCCAGAATATCTTCAGGAAGATCTTCAGAATATCTTGGTCCCCAGACTCCTTTATTCTGATGTTTCTTTACATTCTTTGGCTGTGGTCACATTCCCTCAGTTTCTACTGCTAAGATCACAGTGGCTTCTCTCCATGGCTTACTGTTGTGAACCTATATAATACCTTTTTCAAAACTACATCAATATTGAAAGAACATTTGTGATTAAATTGGTCTGTCTTGAAAATCCAGGATAATTTCCCAATCTTAAGATTCTTGACCTTGTTACATTTGAAAAACACTCTTTTTACTTTTTCTAATTTAGAAGATTTTTTAATTGAAAAAATATTTTATTTAATATATGGATTATGGTTTCCCCTACCTCAACTCCCCCCAGATCTCCACTTACCCATCTACTCAAATCCATATCATTTTTTCCTCACTGTTTTGGGGATCCTAAAAGTTCCACATGCTGTAATGTTTATAAGTTCCAAATATTAGGAGCTGATATCTTTGGCAATTATTCTGATGATCATATAAAAAAGATGGTAGTTTGAAAATAGTCAAAGGATGAGACAAGTGACCAGGAAGGTAATAGATGATGAAAAGTAAGGAGACTCCACCATTAACTCTGATAAATACCATGGCCAAAAGGCAGTTGTAGAGGAAACAGTTTATATCAGCTTACATCTTGTAGTCTATAATCTAAAGAATCCAGGGTAGGAACTTAAGGTAGGCTGTGCAGAGGCCGTGGAAGTATGCTTGGTTCCCAGAACTTGCTCAGCCTGATTTCTTAGAGAACCTGGGACCACCTGCCCCTGAATACCATTGCCCACAGTGGTCTTGGATTTCCAATATCAATCTTTAATCAAATAAATGCTTCATGGACTTGTTCACATGCCAATTTGATAAAAGCATTTTCTCAATTAAGGTTCCCTCTTCGCAGATGACTCTGTCTTGAGTCATGTTGACAAAACCCTAATCAGTATTGAGACAGAGTGGGCAAGTGACATATCTGGATTGTTTTTATCTCATAAGGATGCTGAAGCAGCTAAATGAGCTGCCCAAAGCCACCCAGAGGCCTTCTTTTCACCGTTACTGATGCTTGAAACCTAACTTTCAAGAAACAGTAAAGCAGAAAACCTTTGAGCGTTTGTGTGTTCCAGAGCCAGATTTGTGTCTTTCAGTTTTCTTTCCTGTCAAGTGAGCATAGGACCATCGTGAAATGAGACGTAAACTGTGTTGCAGTTACCTCTGTCTCCAGAAAAGAGTTATTGCTGAGTCATGGAGAATTCACAATGTAACACAACATGACCCCTCAGGAAAGGGGAATTATCTCTTAACCAATATCCTTTATCCACATCCACAAAGCTGGATAAAGTGTCAATTCAGTAGCTTCCCTTGCAACTTCTTGGCAGTGGTGTGACATTGTTTGATCAAATCCAAGAAATCTTTTTAGGAGGGTTTCTGAATTATATTTTGTTTTATCTGTGAAGACCTATATACAGAAGCCGCTAAGCACCACTCCCTTGTTCTGCCTTAACAAGGCTACAGTGCTGGAGCTGCCTGGTCATTTTCCATAACAATAAGCTATATTTTGTCAATAGAAGAGCAACAAGATGAAAGGATACTGGTTTCTTAATGATGCTATTTTGTATCTAAACTAATTCAAGCTGTTGCCTAACTTGCGTCTTATTATCTGGAAGAACAGAAAACAAATGCATTTGTTAAGCCTGTTTCTTGGATCTAGAAGCATTTATACCTTCTGATGGTGGCTTTTATGTTTGAAAAGATGAGAGAGATGAGGCAGTGCAGGCCAGAAGCTTACTTTCTTCAGATGTTACTACAGCCATGCACATATAAATGAACTGAATCCACCTTGGTTTCTAAGAGCTGGCTACCCGAAGAGAAAACAAATATACCTCTTAGCTTATCCCTTTCTTCTAGTTTCCTTTCCCCTTAGGACCATTTTTCCAATTGAATATTTTCTTAATTTATTCTAACTTTTGCCATGAGTGACACAGCAAAAAACCATAACCAGATGTCAGCACACTTTCCTGTATTCCCTTTTGCGTATTGAAATACTGAAGACTGAGCCTAGGGTTGAACATGCTAGGCAAGTACTCGACCAGTACAGCACAGCCTCACTCCCGTTTTCCTCTTTACTTTTGAGACACAGCCCCTAAAATACAGGCTGACCTTGAATTCATTTAGTTAGGCTTTGAAATTGTGATCATTCTGCCCAATTAGCTGAGATTATAGACTTGCACCTCCAGCCTCCCAGATGATAAGAAATTAACATCTGTTCTTCATGAATTACTTTGTGTGTACTTTGTCATAGCAACAGAGAACAGCATGAAAGATATTTTCAGTGACCCTTTTGCCTCATGAATGTCTGAAAAGTGACTGTGTACTTAACATGCATTAAGATAGATGGGATTGAATTCACTGTCTAGGAGAGGAAATCAGCAAGCTCTTTCATCTTCTGTATTAGCCTGTGAAATCCTTTCCAGATTTGTAACAAGTCTCAGAGGGAGTTGGCATCATAAACATCAATTGTTTTAGAGATTGCCCAACTAAGATGTTTAGAACCTTGCATAATTTCTTTCCTCTAATCTGTACTGTTCTGACTCCCAGGCCTTTTCAGGCTAAGTAATCATATTCTGGATTAAGATAGACTGTTAAATAAATGACTGTAAATTAAACCACACAAAAATGGAAAGCAAATGTTTGACTTGTATATGACTATAACTTCCCCACATGGACCTAGCTATTCTAGTAAAAGGTGCTGATAAGAGGTTAAACTTTGAGTACCTCATGATATGCTCTTTTCTAAGAGAATTTGCATTTCAGTCCCCTCTGTAGCCTGCTTATCACATTGGCCCATCAACCTATTCAGATAAGGTTTCTCTCAAGGGTTGCTGTTTTCTTATAATTATTTTAATTACTTTGTATATATCAGTTCTCTGTGTGAACTTTTTTTGAGGGGACAAACTGTTCACCACATCCAATTGCTTTATAGCCTAGCATGGAGTTAGACCCTGAACAGCATGGTCAAGAAAATATAGTCGTCCTTTCTGCACTTGGGAAGATGCTAGTCTAGTTGAGTCTGATGAAACATAATAACACAAATGTGAAAGGGAAATAGTTTAGATACAAAATAGCATCATTAAGAAACCAGTATCCTTTCATCTTGTTGCTTTTTTATTGACAAAATATAGCTTATTGTTATGAAAAATGAACAACCATTGGAGAATATAATTTGTACTATTTTAGAAAAAGGGAGATTTAAAAGTGGGTAAATCATTGCCTGTAGATAGACAGCTAATTTATGTTGCATCCTGGACTCAGGATTAGATATGCCTGACAGAAAGGTTAATGGGTATTGTTGGAAATTCTTAAATGCTCAGTAGAAGTATGTAGAGCTGAAATGGTAGAATATGTTTGTATTTACAATTACATTCTTCATTGGTTTACTTATGGAAAGAACCAATGTGGATTGATGCCTTTTATCATGTGGGCACATAGAGAACACTTCCAGGATTATAAGGTCAAAGGTGTCCTGAACAAGAGAATCCACACTGATGAAAAGCAGTGCTGGAGAATGACAAAAGTAAAACACAAATACTCACTCAACTGCCTATTCCAAAGGTCATTGAGACTGGAATGAGAAATCATATTCACTGAAAGTATTTGATTCTGATTCCTTGGTTCAAGAATGCAAATATTTTTAAATAAAGAAGGATGTGTGGATGTGTTCCTGTGCAGAGGTTTTAGTTATATTTGTATATTTGTGTGTCGGGTCTTCTCTCTCTCTCTCTCTCTCTCTCTCTCTCTCTCTCTCTCTCTCTCACACACACACACACACACACACACACACATACACACACACACACACACACAAAACATGTCTCTCACATGATATGGAGATCAGAGGACAAATGGAGGGAGTTGGAGGGAGTTGGTTCTCTTTTTCCAGCCTGTGGGTCCCAAGCATTGGAGTCATGCTGTCATGCTTTGAAGAAATCCACTGAAGCTTCTTATCAGTTCTCTCCTGCATTTTCAATGTGCCTTTTTTTTTCTTACCAGGAAGCTGAAAAATGAACTTTTAGAAGCAAAGCGTAGGAGCGGGAAGACTCACCAAGAGACCAGTAGAGTCTGTGTTCACTGTCAGAAAACCCTCGGCCTCATCTTTGACCGGGGAGATCCATGCCAAGCCTGTTCACTAAGGGTGTGCAGTGAGTGTCGAGTTAAGGGACTTGATGGCAACTGGAAGTGCACTGTCTGTGCCAAAGTCGCGTGAGTCTCCTGCCTTTCTGTGCAAAATCCATACTTGGTGATTGAGAAGATTCAAATGAGAAAGAATTTTAACTTGAGAAGGGAGTAGATTGAAAATCACAGCCTAGTTACAGGCCTGACAGGTCTCTCTCCCTCTCCCTCTCCCTCTCCCTCTCCCTCTCCCTCTCCTTCCCCCTCCCCCTCCCCCCTCTCTCTCTGGTGTATCTGTGTTTGGAGTGACTGTGGTGTGAGACTGGTTTGGTGTGAGTGTATTTGATATGAGTACATCTGTGTGGTATGAATATATGGGGTATGAATGTATGTGGGGTATGTATGAGTGTGTGTGCAAGCATGTATGTGGTTTGAACTCGTGTGTAGCATGTGATGTGAGTGTGTGATATGAGTATGTGTTGTGTGTTGTGAGTGTGGTGTGTGTGTATGGTATGACTGTGTGTGGTATGTATGTGTGTGTGAGAGAGAGATAGACACAGAGACATAGAGGAGTGTTTATTAGGAGAAGTACAGGTACGGAAGACAGAATGAATGTTAAAAGCAACCCTGAAGCATAATAAATTTGGAGGCCTAATATAATAAGTATCTCCGTGTATTTAAAAAACAGTAATGTGTTTAATGTGTTTTCTCCTCTTTAAGCCCCTCTAAACACCACATGGCTTCTCCAAAGGCATAGACAGAATTCTCTTGACATTCTTAAGCATTTGAGGTAACAGGCAAGATGGACATCAAACATCCTGTATGCTGTCCACATCAGCTGAGGGACAACACTAGAAGTGTTACTTAGTATTCTCCAGGCCTAGCTGTTCATCAAAACAAAGAGCGGAAGCTTTCTCATTGTATTTTGCTTTAAATCAGTGGTTCTCAGCTTTCCTAATGCAATATCTATGCAAATATCTGTGTTTTTCAAAAGCTGCAACCTGTAGTTTCAGAATGACTTCACTAGAATATAGGGGTAAAGGTTCCATGTAGGTGCCAGCTTGATCTTTCCATGTGCAGAGTTTTTGTGTGTGTGGGTGCATGTGCATGTGCCCGAGCGCGAGCGTCTGTGCCCCCCCCCCGTGTGTGTGTGTGTGTGTGTGTGTGTGTGTGTGTGTGTGTGTGTGTTCCCATCAGCAATGGGGCCTTGCTATCAGTTTTCAGAGAAGAACCTATTGTCTTGTCAGCAGCCTGGGTTGTTTGGGGATTTCCATGAGACACTCCATTAGCCAGTGGTTCTTAACCTGTGGTTGGGTCATGACCCCTTTAGGAGTTACATATCAGATATTTACATTATGGTTCATAACAATAGGAAAATTACAGTTTCAAAGTAACAATAAAATAATGGTTTTATGGTTGGGGGTCACCGCAGCATGAGGAACTCTATTAAAGTGTCCTAGCATTAGAAAGGTTGAGAACCACTGCCTTTGATCAACAATTGAATTTGGTGTAACTCAAACCCAGTTACTCCAATTGTCTTTATCCATTCTGTCAAAGGACATCTAGACATTTTTCCAATTTCTGGCTATTATGAATAAAGTAGCAATTAACATGGTTGAGAAAATGTCCTTGTGGTATGAGAAAGTAACCTTTGAGTATATGCCCAAAGGTAATATAACTGGATCTTGGGGTAGATCGAGTTCCATCTTCCTGAGGAATCACTGTACTGATTTCCATAGTGACTGTATATGGTTTCACTCTCACTAGCAATGTATGAGTGTTTCTTTCCTTTACTTCACATTCTTTCCAGCATGAGCTGTCACTTATATCTTAGCCATTCTGACAGGTGTAAGATGGAATCTCAAAATAGTTTTGATTTGCATGTCCCTGATGAGTAAGGATGTTGAACATTTCTTTAAGTATTTCTTAGCCATTTGAGTTTCCTCTATTGAGAATTCTGTTTAAACCTGGTTCCCATTTTTAATTTGATTATTTGTGGGGTTATTTTTTGGTATCTAGTTTCTTGAGTTCTTTATATATTTTAGATATTAGTCCTCTATCAGATGTAGAATTGGTAAAAAAAAAATCGTATCCCATTCTGTAGGCTGCTGCTTTATCTGAATAACAGTATCCTTTTCCTTACAGAAGCTTTTCAGTTTCATGAGGTCCAATTTATTATTTATCTTAGTGCCTATGTTATTGGTGTTATGTTCAGAAGGTTGTCTCCTGTGCCAGTGAGTTCAAAGTTATCCCCCACTTTCTTTTTTACCATGTTCACTGCATCAGTTTTATGTTGAGGTCTTTGATCCATTTGGAGTTGAGTTTTGTGTAGTGTAATAGGTATAGGTCTATTTACATTCTCCTATAAGCAGACATCCACTGTGACAAGCACCATTTGCTGAAGATGATTTCTTTTTCCATTGTATATTAATGGATTCTTTATCAAAAATCAAGTGTCCATAGGTGTGTGGATTTATGTCTTGGTCTTCAATTTGATTGTATTAACCAATGTGCCTGTTTTTATGCCTATACTATGCTGTTTGTATTACTATAGTTTTGTAGTACAGTTTGAAACTGGGAATGGTGAAAACTCCAGAAGGTTTTTTCATGCTCAAAGTTGATTGAGCTATCCTAGGGTTTTGTTTTTGTTTTCTGTATGAAACTTAGAATTGTCCTATCAAGTTGTGTGAAGAATTGCGCAAGAATTTTGATGAGAATCACATTGAACTTGTAGATTGCTTTTGGAAAGATGGACATTCTTATTATACTAATCATACCAATCCATGAGCATTGGGAGATATTTCTATCTTCTGATATCTTTCTCAATTTCTTTCTTCAGAGACTTGAAGTTCTTGTCATACAGATCTTTCAGGTTCTTTGTTAGAGTTACACCAAGGTATTTTTATATTTGGGCAGCTAGTATACAAGGTGCCTATTTTTTTTTTCTCAATCCATTTGTCATTTGTATGTAGGAGGGCTGCTGATTTTTTGTGAGTTAATTTTGTATTCAGCTACTTTCATGAAAATGTTTATCAGCTGTAGGAGACTCCCCAATAGAACTTTTAGGGTTAGTTATGTACACTATCATATCATCTGTAAATAAGGATACTTTGACTTTTTCTTTTCTGATTTGTGTCCCCTTGATCTCCTTCAGTTTTCTTATTGCTTTAATTATGACTTCAAGTACTATACTGAATAGGTTTTGTGACAGTGGACAACTTTGTCTTGTTCCTGATTTTAGTAGAATTGCTCACACAATTAGATCTCTCAACTGAAAATTCCAAGGATTTATGAGAAATATCTTAATACGTATTTCTCCAACTTTCTGGGTTGACTCTTACTATGTATTCGTTCCCCCTTTATGCCATTTCTGTTTATTCTCTTGTATAGCCCAGACTCTCATTTGTTCTGACAGAAGTACCTAAGGCCTAAGACTCCAAAACCCCTTCTCTATTACACGGAACCTCAGACTTCAATATAAGAAAAAGAAATCACTTAACTTTATACTGGTTGTAATTACTAAATCACATGACCTGTGGCCTTTGTATTTCTCAATCAATTCATTTGTTGAATTGATTGAGAAGATACATCCCTCTTACACATTTGTTATTAGCCTATTGTTATAAAATGAGCAAGATCCATGGGTAAGTGGACATGGTATGCATTCAGTGGCTTCATAATTTAATGCAAAAAATAAGATTATTATGTTATTTTTGAACCCATCAAAGAAATTCTTTGTCATTCTAGACATTTTAAAGATAGAATAGCTGTCAGTGATCTCATATAATTCTCCAGCAACAATTTGTCTATAGTTATGTTTTTCTGCAATAAATGGGAATTTATATGAATGTTTAAAATATGAAAGCTCAAGCTTACTTTTATAGCTGAAAAATCAATTAATAATACTTCTCTAATATTTAAGCTAGTAGTTTGTGTGCTCTCTGAGACTAAACCTTTCTGTATTGGAGATATCCTGTTTGCTATTCATGGAGTGTTTTTCAATAAGGAAGCATAAATGATATTTTATTGGCAGTAAATGTTCTTTGTTTGTGATAAGAGAATGTTACAGCCCTACTGGGCTGTCTCCATGTTTAATAGACCATTAAATTGAAATTCCCACCCTAACCTCTAAAAGATGAGATGAGTCATAATGTGAGTCATGCTCTAATCAGTTGGAAGAACAACCTTTATTGTCGTTTACCTTGGACAGTGTTTGATTTCTGAAGCACTGAAATATTTATAGCAAGGATTGGTAGAGGGAGGTGACTCCCTTTGAAGCTAATCCATTTTTTTTTGTTTTCCCCCAACTCTGTTTAAGATTTTTGTGATTTCACCTGTAAGTGGTTTCCAGTTTCAGCATCATATGCACAGAAGTTTCTTTGCATTTTTTTTTTGGTTGGAAAAATAGAAACCTAGACTCACTACCCCCTATATATGGACAGTGTGTGTGTTTCTCGCCTCTGTTCCTTCAACCAACAATAGGTCTGACACATAGTGGAAATTCAATAAATATGTGTGGTGTAGTGAATAAATTTATACATAATAAATAAGCTTAATGAGCTTCCTTGAAATAAACAGATGGAAATTAATATCTTAGTGTATCCTATAAAGCATATCCTATTACAGGTCCAGTGTAGATAAGTAAACAAAAATGCTTTGGTTACTATGCCTTTTTCAACAAGACCACCTACTTGTCCTATTCCAAAGACATTAGAACTTCTTCACATTTATGTAAGTTTCCAAGGGAAGGAACCTTACATAAGCCCCAGGAGTTTAATGTTAAATAAAACCAGAACTCTCTAATAGTCAGCAATCAGTGTTCACAGATAAGAGTGACACACTGTAATTTCAGTCAAATCTATTCTTCAGAGTTCAACTTAGAGGAAGCAGAGTCTGTTTCAAGTGTTGAGTTGTTTGAATACTACAGTGACATGTCAGACAAAATGAAATTTTATAGCAAGCATCACATTTATTTTCTGTCCTCTCTCACCACTTACCCTTGCTATTTAGCTTCCAGTGTGCACACATGTGGAAATCTACACACACTCATTTGAAATGCTAAGCAATTGTTGATTATTTGTTTTTAGCTTCCATACATCTTCACCCCTCATAAAAGCTTTGTTGTAGTTGAGGAACATAAATTCTCTTCTGATGATATAGCCAAATGGAAAAAGTATGAGACTTGGTGCATCAATGATGTGTCAGCCATCATATCTTTATAACTTTGAGGAACATTTTTTAACACGTGTAAGTTTTCTAGTCTATAAAGTGAGTGCTCTTATTGCTAAATTACATCTCATAGTGGGGATTAGAGATAACACATATAATGTGCCTAGCACATTACTTGGTGCCTGGTAGGCACTCAGTATTAGTCTTTTTGTTTTTCTGTTAAGCTTTCTGCCTCCATCCAGAAATTGTGATTGGAAAAAAATTCCATTGTCTCTGATTTTTCAGAGTTCTAAAACTGACAAATTACTCAAGTTCATACTTAAGATGAATAAAAGTTATAGCAATAGTTTTCACACAGATGGTGGGAGATAGTGACTAACAACTCTGGAGAAATAGGATTTGTGTTATCTGTTGGCTGCTATAGATGTATGGTAAAGATAATATGGAAGTCCTTTTCCCATAGAATGTAGACTGTCGCACATGAAACTGTTCCCATACTACACACACACACACACACACACACACACACACACACACACACACACACAATCACATAAAAGCCAAGACTTCTGCATACCCTATTAGATGGTTTTCAAGCACTCATTATGTTCTCATTTGATTCTATGACTTCTTATTCTACTATGTCTCTTTGACTTCTATTTGTTTTCCTGAGTTTCAGCAGCTCATGTGACTACTTTGAATCCACATGAATGACCCAGGATAGTGTTGATTAGTAGCTCCATTCTAGCTGGAAAATCTGATTACATTAGTATGAGTTTCTGATTGACAGTAATCTTGAAAGAATACCTTCAGAAATTAACATTCCACAAATGCCTGCATTTCTAGCATACGTATTAATATCTAAATCTTTACATCCCTGGAGATATATCCAGGAATATTTTTATTTAAATTTAGTCTTTTGATGGATTCTATCTTCCTTAGAATTGATACATTCTGTAGCCTCTATAGTTATGGGTAATCACTCAGTCATCTGCTACTCGGTATGTTATCTGCCCACAAGGAGGTGGGTGTGGGGTGTACATTATATGGCCACTTTCTCTAAGGTTAACAGTTTGACATTTTAGCCTGTAGTAGAACTGTGGTACACTTATATCCTGCCTTTGTCTCCTACAGTAAGAAGCAGGGTTTAAATTACTGTAAGGAATAAAACTGACATTATTCCAGGATACATTTTCTATTTGGACCCAATTGCTGATTTTAAAGGATGATTGGTCAATAAATCTAGATATGAGGCTCTGGAGTTAGAGCTCTGTATTTAATTCTCAGTTGCCTTTCTTCAGCTGCCATATCAGCCTCACCAGTTCTTGTACAGTCTCATCCCCAAGATACCTTGATTTATATTGTATCATTTCTTGTCTTGTCAATTGGTTTCTTAATTGGTTTGCCGGTCTCCTATTACTCTATGCATTTCCCCAACGATTGTATCATCAAGTGGGAACTTTAGAGTAAGTTCCCTATTGCGTCCAGCATTATAGCTCCTTAGCATGGCATTTAAAGGTTGCTATTCCATGACAAGGACCTACCTCTCTACCTCATTTTCTACTATAACCCTCTAGAATTCACTTACCCAATAGTACCCTTAATACATTGCTCTGTATTAAGGACAGAGTATTAAGGGTTTTCAACCCTCAGCTCATGCCCTTATAAGCTATTTCTTCATGTTTAGTTAGAAATAATTTTAGAATACCTTATGACTCTTATGGCTGTAACAAGTCTTTATTGTAAACTTCAACATGAGCTTTACAGCAGCACAGCTGCTATGGGCTGTATTCCAAAGATCTGGATTCATTTCACAAATATTCGAAACTACAATACCAAATATTACTGCTAGAGAGAGTATCCTAACAAGCCAGGGCTTTTGTCTTCATGTCACTGACAATTAGGTTTGTGGTGAAGATATGAAACGAAGCTAAAGTCTTAAAATGGTGAAGGAAGTCATCTGTTTCAAGTAAAAGTTATAACTTGAAGAGTCAGTAGCACTTATATTCAATATTTGAGCAATGAAAATACTGCAATGAATTCCATCATTTGTGTAACAAATGTTTGTTAGTATAGATAATAAAAAAGAAAATATTACTTGAAGGCACAGTCTACTGAAAGCCCGTTATTTATAATATTGTTGGGGGAGGGTTGAGTTACATAGATATTGTCTCTTAGTAGGTTAATAAACCAATAGATATGACTTACAATCCTAAGATAAAGTTTAAAGCTCTCTATGTTATAGGGAAAGTGAAAGTAAAGAAGATCACCTACATTTTTAGAGGGAAAAATAAAAGGTAAATTCATACAGCCATTATAGGCACAGCTCAAAAGATGGATAGGGCAAGTCCTAGTTTTTGTTGTTGTGATAAAACATTGACCATTAGCAAGTTGAAGAGGAAAGGGTTTATTTGATTTATACATTCCAAACACATCCATCATTGAGGGAGGTCAGGCCATTAACTCAAGGAGGAGCAGGAGTAGGAACCATGGACTTTCTGGCTTTCTCTCCATGCCTTTCCCAACTTTCATTTTTATATAACCCAGGTCCTAGTCTCCAGGGGTAACACCACCCACAGTGGACTGAACCTGCCACATCAGTCAATCATCTGTCAAGAAAATGCTTGAGGCCAATCTGATGGAGGCAGCTCTCAGTTGCAGTTTCCCTGTCCAAGTGACAGTTTGTGTTGAGCTGACAAAACTCAACCAGCACAAGATTATTCAAGGGTCCTTTTCCACTCTTTACATTCAATTGCTTATGAAATCCAGAAAGACATTCCTAACATGGGTATTTTGATTTTCTTTCCTTCCCTCTATTAGTTTTTCCCTTGTTCTGGAATGCATCCCATCATCCTTCTCCTGGAATATTGTGATAGTCTTTGTCCTATTCTCTACTCTAGCCCTGTGCTTATATTCCATGAAGAGACCTTCCCCAAACATGTCCTTTTTGATGCCTTTATATCATATGGAGCTTTTGGTTGTCTACTATATTGAAGGTCTTTTATCCACTGTCAGTGTTTTTACCTAACTGGTTTTTGAATGTTATCTATGCAGCTAAATAATTTAATTTGAGAATCTTCCTTTTGCTTCATGAGCAGGCAGCTAAGAATTATAAGTGGAGAATGGTTCATGGAAGAAAAGGCAAAGCGTTTCAAGCAAGTCAATGTTCTGGGCACTGATGTTGTTCGACAGTCCATCTTAAGAAGAAGTCCAGGTAACTAATGGAATCACTTGTCTCCAAGACTGTAAGTTGATATTGGGTTGGGTTAAATAACTTCCCTGTGGAAATGAAGCAGATGAACACAATTGGATTCTTTCCCCCTCAATCCCTTAGTTTATTCCACAACTTGGTAGCTTGAAATCTAAATCTGAATATCATACAAATGAAGCCAGTATAAAATAAACTTTGTACTGATTTCCACATGTCTGACATGCTGAGATTTTCAAATAAGCCATTCATACTCATCATAGCACGTTATTTTTTCCAAGTGTATTTCTCATGTTTTGCTGAACAGTTAAGAAAGCAACATAAAACAGATGAAATAAATGCTTCCCATTTTGAAAGAAATTCTTGATTTTTCACCAGGTTTAGTTTCAGATTTTTAAAATGGTATTTTTTAAATCCAATTCTTGGTTCCTAACCAATCACTAGCATTGTACTCTAAAGTCCCAGTCTCACAGATGGGAGAGCTGGGAAATGCCAAGGAGCATTTTTGGCTGTCATAATGATTAGATTGAGTCAATAGCATCTATTGGAGAGTAACCAAGTATGATAAACTAATGGGCTTAAAATATGCAAAAAAGTTTCAGTCAATGAGGAATTATACGGGCCCCAAATACCAAGAACAACCAGCTTGAGGCTGCTTTACAGTGTACTCAAACTACAATCTAATTGGTTCCTTATTGAATTAAGCTCTGAGTACAGGTTTCCCATGCATAGGTAGAATGGGTATCTTCCAGTGTGGGAAGCTTTCAGCTGATCCCTGTGTCACTTTTGGGTGTGGCAGCCACAAAGAAAGGCTCCTAAAGATGAGCAATATCAGGTCTGACAGTAGAAGAGTCAGATTAAATAAAAATTATCCAGTTAGCTACAGCCTTTTCCTATAGCAAACATCAGAGACTTCTAGTGTGTAGACTACACTTCTAGGCATAAAATGCAAGCATACATGTCTGTCATTTCGTGATGTCTAGCTCTCATGTTCATGATGTTCAGTTGTGGTATATTGCAGCATACTTCTGTTTATTACAACTGGGTGACTGATGTACAAGGGTGATGTACTTAAATGCAGCCTGGGATACATAGTAAGTTCCAGCCCAGCCTTCGGAATATATTGACAATTTGTCTCAAAACGAAAACAAAAAAATATTCCTACAAAAGAAGTTCATGTAGTCTATGGATTTAGGAATCTCTTGAATGCAGCATATCATACCCTAAAAATATCTGTAGAGGCATAATAAATATGTTCCTTAATTGCAGTGTCCCTAGGGAAGCTTATCTTATCAAACTTTCCTCTGATAAGTCCTGGTCTTAATTCTTAGTTATTTCTACAGCATTCAACAAAGTAGAAATAACTATGTATACAAAATAACTTGGGATTGAACTGCCATTACTGACAATTATAATCTTTTCTTGTCTTGTGGTAATCTAGAAAAATGAGTGTAGAAGAGAAATTTGTTATCCTTTCTGATCATTTTTGTATATAAATTTATTTTCTATTTTTTTCCATGAGGGTCTGAAGAAATACAAAGCCAAGAGCAAGCACACCAAGGTGTAGACAAGGCAGATACTTTGCCTTCTGTCAGGCAGAAGGTCACTCATGATGGACCAAAGAGGAAGGGGTAAGCTTCTCTAAAATAAAGGATCCTTAGTGTTTTATGTCTGATGTCATGTCAGTGGCCCAGAGGAGGTGAGAGACTCAACTGGGGCAACATTCTATCCTAGGGAAATACAATCTTTATTTTTTTATTTTTGATATTTTTAGTAATTATATTTATTTACATTTCAAATGTTGTATCCCTTCCCAGGCCCCCCTCTGCAAGACCCCTCCCCACACCCCTCTTCTTGCCCCTAAGAGGGTGCTCCCCCATCTACCTACTTACTCCCTACTCACCCCTCCTCCAGCATCCTCCTCTACTGGGACAACAAGCCTCCACAGGACCAAGTACCTTCGGTCCCACTGATGTCAGATAAGACAGTCCTCTGCTATATATGTAGCAGGAGCCATGGACCCACCCATGTATACTCTTTGGTTAGTGGTTTAGTTCCTTGGAACTTTCCGGGGTCCAGTTAGTTGATATTATTCTTCCTATGGGGTCGCAATCTTCTTTACTTCCTTTAGTCCTTCCTCTAACTCTTCCATTGGGGTCCCCAGGCTCAGTCCAATGGTTGGCTGCATCTGCATGTGTCCTAGTCAGGTGCTGGCAGAACCTCTCAGAGGATAGCATACCAGGCTCATGTCAGAAAGCACTTCTTGGTATCAGCAACAGTGTTGGGGTTTGGAGTCTGCAGATGGGAGGGATCCCAAGGTGGGGCAGTCTCTGGATGGCCTTTCCTTCAGTCTCTGCTCCATTATTTTGTTCCTGCATTTCCTTTAGACAGGAACAAAAAATTTTGGCTTAAAAATTTTGAGATGGTTGAGTGGCCCTATCCCTCTATTGGAGGCCATGTTTGTCTACTGAAGGTGGTCACTTCAGGTTCTATCTCCCTGCTGTTGGGTATTTTGGCTAATGTCATTCTCATTAGCTCCTGGGAGCCTTTTGCATTCCTGGCATCTGGGTATTTCTAGTGGCACCCCTACTCTTTCCCCATTTCCTACTGCTACTTCTTTCTCTTTAATCTGGACCTCTGGACTTCTCTCTTCTCTTTTCCCATACACAGTCCTACCCCCATGTTTTCTCTCCCTCTCTTCTTCCTGCCCTCTACCTCTAATAATTATTTTCTTCCCCCTTGTAAGTGGAATTGAAGCATCTACACTTTGGTCTTACTTCTTTTCAATTTTCATATGGTCTGTGAGTTGTATCACAGATATTCTTAGCTTTTGGACTCATATCCACTTATCAGTGAGTACATGCAATGTGTGTCCTTTTGGGTCTGGGTTACCTCACTCAGGATGATATTTTCTAGTTCCATCTATTTGCCTACAAAATTCGTGAAGTCGTCATTTTTAATAGTTGAGCAGTATCTTATTGTATAAATATATCATATTTTCTGTACCCAATCTTCTGTTGAGGGACATCTGGATTCTTTCCAGCTTCTGGCTATTATAAATAAGGCTGTGATGAACATAGTGTAACATGTGTCCTTGTTATTTGTTGGAACATCTTCTGAGTATATGGCCAGGAGGGGTATA
The DNA here is from genome assembly GCF_004785775.1 of Grammomys surdaster. NCBI lineage: Eukaryota > Metazoa > Chordata > Mammalia > Rodentia > Muridae > Grammomys > Grammomys surdaster. The sequence goes on from NW_021604627.1 coordinate 148,877, forward strand.
GCTAAGTCTTCAGGTAGACCTATTTCCAGTTTTCTGAGGAACTGAAAGATTAATTTCCAAAGTAGTTGTACCAGCTTGCAATCCCACCAGCAATGGAGGAGTGTTCTTCTTTCTCTACATCCAACATCTGCTGTCACCTGAGTTTTTGACCTTAGCCATTCTGACGGATGTGAAGTGGAATCTCAGAGTCATTTTGATTTGCATTTCCATGGTGACTATGGATGTTGAACATTTCTTTAAGTGCTTCTCAGCCATTTGAGATTCCTCAGTTGAGAATTCTCTGTTTAGCTCTACACCCCATTTTTGAATAGCATTATTTGATTCTCTAGAGTCTAATTTCTTGAGTTCTTTGTATATATTGGATATTAGCCCTCTATGAGATGTAGGGTTGGTAAAGATCTTTTCCAAATCTGTAGGTTGTCATTTTGTCCTATTGACAGTATCCTTTGCATTACAGAAGCTTTTCAGTTTCATGAGGTCCCATTTGTCAATTGTTGATCTTAGAGCTTGAGCCATTGGTGTTCTATTCAGGAAATTATACGGTCAATTTTGGAGAAAGTATGATGAGGTGCTGAGAAGAATGTATATTCTTTTGTTTTAGGGTGAAATGTTCTGTATATATCTGTTAAATCGATTTGGTTTATAATTCCTGTTACTTTCACTGGGTTTCTGTTTAGTTTCTGTTTCCATAATCTGTCCATTGGTGAAAGTGAGGTATTAAAGCCTCCCACTATTATTGTGTGAGGTTTAATATGTGTTTTGAACTTCAGTAAGATTTCTTTTACAAATGTGAGTACCCTTGCATTTGGGGGGGGGTAGATGTTCAGAATTGAGAGTTCATCTTGGTAGATTTTTTTCCTTTGATACGTATGAAGCGTCCTTCCCCAGCTCTTTTGATAACTTTTTGGTTGAAATCTTATTTTCTTGGCTACTAGAATTGTTACTCCAGTTTGTTTCTTGCGAATATTTGCTTAAAAAAATTTTATCCAACCTTTTATTTTGGAGTTATGTCTGTCTTTGTCACTGAGATGTTTCCTCTATGCAGCAAAATGCTGGATCCTTTTACGTATCCAGTCTGTTAGCCTATGTCTTTTGGGGTGGGGGTTGAGTCCACTGATATTGAGATATATTAAAGACCAATGATTGTTGGTTCCTGTTATTTTTGTTGTTAGAGGTGGTATAATGTTTGTGTGGCTCTCTTCTTTTTGGTTGGTTGTGAGATGATTAATTTCTTGGCTTTCATTGGATGTAGTTTCCCTCCTTGTGTTGGAGTTTTCCTTCTATTATCCTCTGCATGGAAGGGTTAGTGGAAAGATATTGTTTAAATTTGGTTTTGTCACAGAATATCTTGTTTTCTCGAACTATGGTAATTGAGAGTTTTGCTGGGTATAGTATCCTGGGCTGGCATTTATGTTCTCTTAGAGTCGGCATGACATATGTCTAAAATCTTTTAGCTTTTAGACTCTCTGTTGAGAAATCTGGAGTAATTATGATAGGTCTGCCTTTATATGTCATTTGGCCTTTTTCCCTTACAGCTTTTAGTATTCTTTCTTTGTTCTGTACATTTAGTGCTTTATTATGTGACAGGAGAATTTCTTTTCTGGTCCAATCTATTTGGTGTTCTGTAAACCTCTCGAATGTTTATGGTCATCTCTTTCTGTAGGTTAGGGAAGTTTTCTTTTATGATTTTGTTGAAGATGGTTTCTGGCCCTTTGAATTGGGAATCTTCACTCTCTTCTATTCTTTTTCTTATTAGGTTTTGTCTTTTCACTATGTCCTGAATTTCCTGAATGTTTTGAGCTACAAGCTTTTTGCACTTTGTATTTTCTTTGACTGTTGTGTCAGTATCGTTTATGGTATCTTTGAGCCTGGTTATGAGGGACCTCCTAGGAGTCAATTTTTTTGTGGGTGTGGGCATGTGGGGTGGGGAAATGCAATCTTAAATGCTTCCAACCTCATACAAATAAATTTCCCAGCTGACCTGAACATGCAAGAGTTCTTATTTTATTAGACTTATTTGTACTACTTCAAAGTGATTCCCGTTACTTCCAGGCATATCTCTGGTCAGAGTCAGCCATGGCTATAAGCAGCATATTAGAGCCTTTGCCTTCAAATGTCAGCATTCCTCTCCTCTAACCTCCCTGCTGATATATTAAAAAAAAGCCCAATTAAAATGTAGTTGCTCAAACATTCTATTCCTTATTTAATCTACAAGCTTCCTTAAGGGAAAATAGATCACAGTTGAGTACTTCAACTTAGTTCAGAAGGTAAATAATCCTGTTAAGTATCATAACAAGCAATAGGATATTGTTAGAGAACAAGATACAAGGAAGCACTGGGAATCAGCAGCCAGGTGCCACAAAAGAATCAGAACCTCAGGGCCATCTCCCCGCAACCCCTACCACCAAGTGAAGGCTGCATAGCAAGGGTTCCAAGATATGCAAGTCTCATGTTGCTCTGTTCTAGGTAGCACTGCATTGTTTTCTTAGCAGAAACCAACATGAAATGATGACAATGGCTGAGATTGTGGTTAGCTTTAAGAGAAATGTTTTTTTTTTCATGCTCCGAACTCTGAGCAGAAATGAAATAAAAGTGTAAAACAACTCAAACTCTTGTGACTAACAACACCATTGTTCATTAATTAGCAGAGATAAAAGCAAACAATGTTCTAGAATCTCTCAAATACCCATCCTAGACATTAACCCTCTCTATCCTAGTGTATTTATTTATTCTTTTGGATTCTCACAATGCGTTATGCATGTGCATCTCTTGTCACCTTGCACTCTGCTTGCCCAATACACATCCACTTACTGGTAAGCTCTTTTAGTGCTTCCCAGGGCCTTCCTTACTTTGGTGTTAAGACATTGAACATAATGCTTAACTCCTTAGAAATAATCAATGGATCTAAATAAGGATCTCGGAGCCTACTGATTCTGTTAAAAGCTATAGTTTTCAGAACTCGGTTCAACTGTCACACAATGAGGTCACACAAATAAGGAATTTTGGAGCTGGAAAACAATAACTGACAAAAATAATGAGTTGCATTGATCCTGACTCATCCAAACCACCATAGCACTTGGTTGAGCCCTGCTGGACCTCAAAACTGGCAGCTGTGGTTCTGCCTTCAAAGATTGTAACATCCAGTTAGAGAAGAAAGTTCAACTCCTAAAAAGTTACTGTTTTAAAGTCGTATATGAAAATATAACATGATAATACAAGTTATCGAGCTCTCTCTAAAAACAATGATGTGTTAATAAGTCACAGAGATGTCACAGGCAATAAATGTCACATATTAAATAGATAATAGCTGCTTTTAGGGTACTACAAGAGACATCAAGACACACACATCAGTTTACAAGCAGCTTGACAAGAGGTTTGATGAATGAGTCACGTTCAGGCTATCAAAAAGAAGAAGGGGTGATTCTGAGCAGAGGAGACACCTTAAAAGGTAGAGAGGCAAGGGCATGTGCAAGGTGGTTCTTCAAGCAACAACATTATATTAAGCATCATTCTCACCCCAAATATAATTTTCTAGTAAAATGAAGGTTCTGACAGTTTAACAGTGACATTTTGCCAGGGTCCTTTGAAGCAGAGACAACTTAGCAGATTCTATTAAGATTATACCTTTGGAATCCATTTATTCATATAGAACACTGTTGAATATAAAATAAGTGAAATGGTTGCACCCAGCATCATCTTGCTAAAGAATACAGCTGGGATTTTGTTATTTTTAATACTTTTATTTATTCTTTGAAAATTTCAAATCTGTATATAATATACTTTGATCTTATCCACCTATACTACCTCCCACCAATTCCCTCTAGGGCTTGTCAACTCATCTCTTCTTGTACTTGATATGCTCTTTGTAAAATTATTGTTATTATTAATAGACCCCTGAGTCCAGCTAGTGCCAACCATTTGTAAATGTATTTAGAAACAGCCATGTTTAGTGCGCTAATATCCTAGACAAGGACTTGAACTCCATTTCTTCAAAAGCTATTTTTAATTTCCAATTAACTCTATGAAGTAGTAATGCAGTCAGATTTCACTCAGCACAAGAGCTTTCACTGTGTAAACCTCATTACCACAAGA